>NC_085011.1:10052011-10084511 GCF_963854185.1 Sardina pilchardus
CACACACACACACACTCCCACTGCGTCCAGTCGCTGTTCCTTTCCTCTGCTGTGCCACCGCCTGCACACAGCACCTCTCCGCGTCCTGCCCGCGGCCAGGCTAGTCTGGGCAGATGCCAGCCGTGGTAGTTACACCTTCTCTGGGCACGGCCCTCGAGAGGGAGAGAGAGAGAGAGAGAGAGAGGCCTGGGAGCAGGACGGACAGAAACCCTGATACGCTGGAGACAATAATGCAGAGATTGGAGCAATAACAAAGTCACACCCGTTCTGGGAAACCACAGACTAACACATGCACGCTCACACGCACACACGCAAACACGCACAGAGAGAGAGAGAGAGAGAGAGAAAGAGAGAGAAGTAGCATGGTCAGCAATTAGATACACTGCCTGCAACCAGCAGTTATCATAGGGAGGGGAAGAGAACAACATGCTCACTTGCTTTCCATATGTGTTCTTCCTTGTTCTTTTTTTCTCTCTGCCAGAACAGCTGATGCACATACAACATAACCGTCCTGCTAGTCATACCCACATCAGATGCAAACGGCGCCTCGGTGCATACCAACAACAAACAGCGGAGGAACGTCTACACCCCGTAGTGCTGTTGCTTCAACTGGAAAAAAAAGTGAAACCAGAAAAATGTGTGGAATGTATAAGGCACATGTTGTTCACGGTTGCCCAAAGACTTCTGCAGAAACCTGACGCACCAATACATCCTGTTCCCATGACCGCGGTTAATGGGGTACACCATTCAGTATCTGCAACTCTGACCACCCTCACCAATTTAAATTGCCCAATTGCTTCTGTTCACCAGCTGGAAAAGGTCGACTTCAACGTCAGTGTGAGTCATAAAAAAAATCAACGGGAATTTGTGCATTTCCCGTGCAAACAAACCAATCGTAATTGCATCACTCCACTTCCTCCCCTTGAACGTGGGTGGAGCGACCGGGAAATGCCGGCACATTCCACAGAGCAACGGACACCGGCCGAGACCCTCTCTAGACCCCACCACCACCCTAACGCAGTTTGTCCGTTCGGCTGCAGTGGGCCGTGCATTCAACAACAGAGAGCCCGGCCTGTTCTGTTCTGTTCTGCAGCCCTGTCCTTACATTTGGAAGCCTGCGTCTGGAACTGGGAGTGGAGAGGGAGGGAGAGCGAGGGCAGAGAATACGGCATACCATTCACAGATCAGGCAGATTCCTCAAGAATTACATTCCGTGTACAAGAAGGAATGCTGAAGCATTCCCGGAAGCCAGAATGTCCTCTCTGTGTGTGTGCATGTGTGTGTGTGTGCGTGCATGTGTGTGGCGGGAGGAGGAGTGTGGGCAAATGAATCTATTAATGAGCCGCAGCCTTTGCTGCCTGCAGGGCGACAGGCCTAACTCTCGCTCTCCCCTTCCCCTTCTACTTCTCCTCCACTCTCCCTCTCTCTCTCTCTCTCTCTCTCTTCACCACTTCCTGCTATCCCAGGAATGCTTGTGGGAGCAGGCAGAAGGGACTAGTCTAATGCCATACCAGTGCAAGAGATTGGTTGACACCAACAAAACAGCGATATCCTTCTGTGCCACTAGTAACCATGCAGAACTCCTATGCTGAGGCTATCGAGAGGCGACTTGCCCATCAGGCCTACCTAATTGTATGCATATGCCTTGTGGGCCATTTCCTGTGCTTACTGTGTGCAGCAGAGACGTGCAGGGAGGGTGTTGGCATCACCTCATGCTGCAAGAATGCAACTCATCCTGCAGGAATTTACCCCAAAACCCAGCTTCTGCCATGTTCTACATTAGAGTAATGCTTTGCGCCAGCAGGTTTCAGTTTACAAAGAGAGAATCAATGAGTACTGACATGGTAATGAGGCAGAAGGAACCACACATATGTGCATATCAACCTAGCCATACAACTCAACAAAATACACAGAGCTCTGCTTGTCTTCAACAAATTGACAGTGTGGTGCACATATTTAACCTCAATTATAGCTGTATTGCAGACATAAGCATTCTTATCTAATGCATTAAACATGCCATTTGGGTCTTATCAGACGCAAGGCCGCGTTTCATTGCGGGTTTAAGATGAGTCAGGAGACAGCGTCGGTGTGTGAGGAAAGAAGAGACACAACAACGCATTCCTCAAAATCTATTAGCGCACTCAGGGGCAAAGGCGGCGCGTTATGACTTCGTGTGGGGTCAACAAAGACAGGAGTCTGAAACATGGCAGCACACATTCCAAAGGGCTTTGGACAACAGCATAAACAGGTCAATGACATAAGTTAGCAGAAAGGCACAACAACGTCCTTCGCCATCAATAGAGACAAGACAGGATTATGTCGATGCGTGCGCCAAAATTAGGTCCATCAATCTTTAACACAAACAGCTGCAAAACACCCGTAGATCCACTGGCGGTATATGTGGTAAGCATGCATTTTGCCAAACCGGGTGGTAAACACCGTGATTACTCAATGGGGACAATTCCGGTCATGCTAAGAGAACCAAACTCGCGTCTGCAAAAGTGAAGTCCAGTACCTCTACTGTCAATCTCGACAGGTCTATCGTTTATCAAACGAGTAAAGTTATGCACGACAGCATACGTTCACACGGCATTTATATTATAAAAGTTGGCAAACAATCAAATCCTTATCATTTCCCTTTCAAATCGCCATTATGTATAGGATATATATTCTGCGAGCAAAATGTTTAACGATGGCTGCAGCGATAACGTCATGCACAGACCATCGCAATCCAGTTGCAAAACACCAAGTTCAAACTGCGGATAACTTAAACGGGTGGCTTTCTGGGAAGGCTATATCGGACATTACCAGAACCGACCCACTGCGGTTCACAGTAGCCTTCATAGAACAAGAGTCAATAACGTGCGATATCACGCATTTATATTTCATTTTCAACAGAAAAGTTTTGCAAAGATTAACGTTAGCACTTGTGTACAGACAAAGAGCTTTAGCTAGCCTAACCTTAATCTAAAACCACCCAGCTGGTGCAACAAGAGTGCAATTTCTATCTGACCTGCAGCAGCATGCTAACGTTAAGTGACGATAAATGCAGAACAGGGACTTTTAAATCTCGATAATGTTTCAGATTTGAATGATAGCAAAGTCCTGAGCACGAAGCATATGTTAAATTATTTCCATATTACACTCAGCGCAGCTAACTCAGAGTAAACTTGGTTTAACATTACAGCTAATGGACAATGCAGCTAAACTAGCCATAGCGAGCTAACAAGTGATGTTGCATGACACAGACCACTTTCAATACTGAACTTTTACCTTTCTTAACGAACTGACATCTTCTTTACTTTTCGTTGTACTTGCAAAACCTGGAAATAACGTGCATATGCGGAGAAAATGTGCTATATGCCTTTTATCAAAAAGTTTGCAACTTCAGTCCAAATTTCTCGGGGTTGCAATGCATGAGGGTCATTTTCTGGCAGGAAGACAATCACAAGGCAACGCGCATGCGTGCACCATTTACTCTACCAGCTTTTCAAGCATGTCTCACAATGTGGCGGCAGTCGATTCCCGGCTGTGTAGTTTCTCATCACGGACCTACCAACTTCTCTCATGCGCTTACCTGCCGTGGTCTGGCGGTTCCATTGCGGGGCGATGCCTGTATTGGTCCCCTCTATAATTGCATTGATCCAACCATGACAAAGCAAAGATTACTAAGAAATGCACGATATTTTGCAGGGGTGTGTCGCTTGGCGTCCTCTGTTGCACACTCTACCCGCCTGCAGAGTTGAGGCTCGCCTCTGTGTGCGTTGACGCCATCTTTCCAGCGATCGCTGAGGGAGTGACAGAAATCATTGCTACGGCAACTCGCGCAGAACAGCAGACAAACCTCCCTGTGACGATTCAGCAGTGCATGCAAATTAATTGGGTGAAAATATGAACATGCCAAACGTTTGGGTGGAGAAGGGAGTCAAAACCTGCCGGCAGCTAAAATAACAGCTTTCTTAAATCTTGCGCAAAAAAGCTACATTGAAGATTTACTTTCTCAAATATATATCATTAGGATTTCCACCAATTAGGTTAATCTTGTTAATTAATTAATAACAGGCATTCAGTGTGGCAATAATTTTGTGTAGAAAGCTAAGTGTAATAGGTTAAGTCTCCTGGAAAATAAGTGAGAAATAATTTGATCAGTAGGCTACCATCCAATTTAACTAGGCTACTTTAACAAACTACCCCTCAGTGCTCAGACTAGAGGGGTTTTTTTTTCACTCAGTTTTTGCAGTTGCAGTCCTACACATCCCTCACAGTGATTTCAGTGATAATCAAGAGCACTTTTATTTGAGAGGCCAACAAGAACATATCTGTTGCCAGGCCAGTTGGAGATAAGGTGCTGTATTTGGATGTGGATAAAATGTTGAAACACTGATCAGGAAGTCATATCAGGGAAGTAATGTTAGGGCTCATTGGCCTGTTCAGAAACCTCTAAACAAATTGTATATTTAACAAAAGCTGGCCCAGTCATACTCAGCATAACTTGAATCAAAGTTAACTAGTGGTAAAGGACATTCAGACATCCTTAGGCTATGCAACACACATGATTACAAAACAGTGAGGTGACTCTGGGTGTGCCAAATGCAATAAGGCCCCCTGTTGTCACAGGGCAGTGAATTGCATCTATGTGACTTCCTATGAACATGGGCTTTATCTCTTTCAATCCTGCTGGTTCACTACAAAATGCTAAGACATAATTCCTTTGTTGCTGCAGCTCTATGTGCAGACGAATTGTCATAATGCTTTTGTGTTTAAGAGATCAGTGAGATATGTGAAAAATGTGCTCTTTTTACCACAAGGTGGCACTATTTCGATAGAGAATGCCTTGGTAGTACACTTCTAAAACTTATGTGTTAGAAACAACATAAACAGTGTTATACCAATCTGGACATGTGTTTTAAAAAAAATTAAGTAGTGTTATTTTCAATACATTTGCTTTCAGTGTGAGTGTACAAGGGATACTTGAGAAAAGGTATACGGGAATCCTTGCATTAAAGGTCACACAAAAAGGAAAAATATCAACATCAACATCCTTTACAATATTGCATTCATAAAATGTATTAGACCAGCTCAGTGCATGGTGTTTTAAATGATCGCATCCTTTGCATCGTTTCCTTTTCTGGTTGGTGGAATTCCTTGTCTGGTTTGCGCTGGTTCAAAGAGGCCCCATAGACCCCTCATGGCTGACCAACACATCTGTCATAAGCTGCCTGCCTGGACAGGCTGCAGTCCCGTAGTCTGCTTGTTTAAACGTCTGGCACAGAGCCAGACAAAGGAAAGTCAGACGTCAGACCTGTGTGTCCCACCGATGACGACGACAATTGATTCCTTGCAGGTTGTGTCTCATTGGTGCACTGCGTGTCTGACTGCTTCCAAAGATCCTTCATTACTGACAAGATGGAGCAACATAATGCATCTCTATGGAAGCAAAATTCAAACAGTTCCTGTCTGCTTAAGGAAAGACGTCACAGTGGGATATCGATCGGCGAGCAGTTCAGTTCAAATGTATCGTCACTTTATACTGTAGGTCTGCTTAAAGGGGGATTGGTAATGGTCGAACGTTTGCGCCTCTCGCTCGCACCCTCTCTGCTGCTTCAAGGGGCTTGCCCTACATGCCAATATAACACAGTTTCATGCCATATGAATCCATATTTCATCATAGTGAAAACGCTTGTGGGTTATACAGATGGAGGAAGATCTCTAAATACTATTACATCTGAATGTATATATAAGAAGTAGAGCACACTAATGGGAGAAAGACAGAAAGTGACAGAAATGTGGTTATCCAGTGTGTCAGTGCAGTTCCATTGTCCAGATTGTGGGCAGTTGAGACCTTACTGAGCCCTCATAAACAAATCACATTTGGGAAGTTTGCACTCCCATGTCCAACTGCATGAGAGGTAAGATTATTCCATTTAGTTCCTATATTCTGTTAGCTGTGAACAGTCTGTCTTTCAAGTTGTTTGCCAATATTAAAAATATGTATGTATTTACATACAGTAATATACATTATGAGTGAGTGAGTGAGTGAGTGAGTGAGTGAGTGAATGAATGAATGAATGAATGAATGAATGAATGAACGAATGAACGAATGAAAATAAACTGACCAAGAAAATATACCAACGTAAACAAATAAAACACATTTACAACTTCTAAACACACAACTTCTTGGTTTGTCTCATATCAGTGCTTGTTTTCAAAATTCTAAATGTTTCTTGGACATCTGAACAGCAAGTTTAAAACATTATACAGCTAACATACAGCTTCACAGGAAAATTGACACACTTTCCCTTCCCTTCACACACACACTCTCCCTCTCACACAGACACAGACACACAGACACAGACACAGACACACACACAGACACACACACACACACACACACACACACACAAGCAAGATATGAAGCAAACAATGATTCCCTCAGAGCTCATAAAAATGCATGCCCAGACAGGGGATGTTGCTTCTGGGCCTGCAGCTCTTAGTAGCATTGTGATCTTGCTGTTCCTGTCCTGTCAATCACTACATATTTATGGTGAGGCACGTAAATAGAAAATAGAGCTGGAGGAGGAAAATGCAACCAGCATTGAGGGATTTATGAGAGTCATATTACTGTAATAGCTGTTCACTATCAATCTGCATGATATTTTATATGCTAATCCACCTCAGCATAACTGATTGCATACACTGACAGAGGAAATGTATGGTAATGGGACTGGCACATTGTTTCAAGATTGTGATTTTGCTGATATTGGCGATAAGTCACCAGATGATCCCATTAGCAAACACTCACTCAGTTATTACATAAGATTTTCTGGTTGGAAGTGTTATACTGGAAGTTGAATGAGCTACATTAAGAATGTCATTGTCATTAGGTGGACCAAGTTTTTGCATACAGTACATGGAGACTAAATGGAGGTTGAAAGGCTAATTGGATTTTGTGGAATTTGTTTCGGTGTCAATCCTTCCATTCTATTCCATTCAATAATCCTTTCATTTTCTTCCTCCATTTCATTCTCATTAAAGGTACAATCCATGACTCCTCCATGATTCATGATTTGCCTACACATCTTTCGCACATAATGGGATTGTTGATGGCTTGGTCGAGACACCATTATTGTAGGCTATCCCATTCACAGAGCCAGGAGTCAGCACTATGTGCGAACACTAAGGTTTATTTATTGATATGTTAACACATAGCTCACATTGCTAGAATCATGAAGAGTAATTCCCTGAATTTGACAAAATGTATGGGATCAGTGTTGGGGGGTCTCAGAACAACCTTGGTCTGACATGTAATTCCCCGTTTGACATCTCAGATTTCCAACTGAAAAACAGTATTAGATATTATTGTTTAAAGGAAAACATGAAAATATCACCCCATGTGTTTGTGAGTTGTTACATGGAACTATGCAATGTGTGATTATTGTATGCCCCCAGACAAGACATGCTATTTAGAAAGTAAACATTAGTCTCAAATTCAATGGCAGAACATAAGAAATTGATGCACAGGTGTGCCCTAAATCAAGAGTTGCTAATAGGCTATTAATTCACTTGATATAAATCAAGGACATAGGCCGATGCTAAATGACAAGGTGCAACCCCTATTTATCAAGGGTTATAAGGACTGTTATGAGATAACAGAGGATTGCTTCCCTTTCCCTCCCTGGGAAAGTGGCCTGTAGGCCAAATCTATGTTTGAGACCACTGGCTTAAGGATACAACAGTGTTCTAGCATTGATTGAGCTGTTTTTTTCAAATTGGCTTTGTGTTGACTTTTGACACAGTTGTGTCACATACATCTTGACCATTGCACAAACACACACACACAAACACACACACACACACACACACACACACACACACACACACACACACACACACACACACACACACACACACACACACTGCACATATCCATAGATTTTCCTATAGTGAGGACAATAAATAAGCTATATTTAGTTAGGACTACATGGGATCGAAACATTCAAATACCTGAACATTTTGCCTCACATTTTAGTTTTAGAACCTGAAAAAACAATGAATCTGCATTCCTGTCCGTTCTTGGTTTACTTAACATAATGTGTGTAAGAAAATATATGCAAAATTCACTGAGAAATTCATAGTGACCTTTGGACTGCTTGTGTAGTTGATTGATGAGTATATAGGGCAAGGTGACACTAAGTATAGGTCCTTAAGCACATAGCAGAACTAAGACTCAGGCCTCATATAATACGGACTTCATTCCCTGAATCCCAAGTCCAACGAAAGAGCACCAAGGTAGTGCTGAGGTCATATCAGTTACGTAACTTTTCTTGAACTTTTGCATGCATTTCACCATGGACGAATCCCATATCTCACTCATTCAATAAATCTGACTTCCTGAATCTGTCTTTTTAGAGAATTTTTGAGGAAGTTGAGAACCATTGTTGAGCTCACATAGCAGTGCTTGATGAGCTTGACTCAACAATATATGTTCATTCATTCTTGGTTATGGTTATGGTTGGTCTTCCTGTGTATCCTTCTAGTTCAGATTTTCACACTGAGCTGAACAGCCTGGCGCCTCACATTTCTTGCAATTAAAGTTCTTTAAATGATTTGTCAACCTGGATTACGCAACAGTGTGATTTCCATAAAAGAGACAGGAAATGAGGTCACTGTAAAAATAGTGCAGGCAGCTATAATTTCCCTGATAGAAGACCACCCCTGGCTCTCTCTTTCTCTTGACCTCTTTTGTGGGCCTATACAAAGCTATGATGGTAAGGTAGTGAAATCTGGGCCCAGGCAAGACTGCTTCACTGCATTAACAGCTACTGGTGGTGTATTAGGCTACTGCCTACCAACAATAGAGATATGAAAAATGTCATGTCCAGGACATATCTTTGCAACAAATCAGTATGGAAATATCAAACACTCTGATATTCTATGCATTCTGATCTGCCATGTTAAAATTACCCATACATTCTATGCATAGCAGGTTATTGGTGGAAGGCCCATGTGCGTGTGGGTGGAGGGCCCCGGAGGTTAGGCTGTTCTGCAATTTAGCCTTGGCTCATGGTGTTTCAACAGAAATTGGGTGTAGGCACCAGATTGCCCCCACCCATTATTTCTAAGAAATAAGCACTTCTGTCTCGTCCTTTGTCTCCTCTCACATTTGATCAGTGTTTTTTTTAATTGAATTATATAACTAGCTACTAAGTATTGTTAACTATTATCAGCAGGTCCTGGGCCACTTTGGATTGACTGAACCCAGGGAAGCACTGGAGCACATTCTATTCCGCTTTAATGGTGCAAACTTCTGCGTCTGTGGTCCTGCTCCGTGAGCACTGACAGGTTAGAGCCCGAGTCATGGGGGAGGGGGGGGGGGGGGTCACATATTCTTTGTATCTTATGTGATCATGTACAATATTCAAAACTACAACAACTGCACTCTAAGCTATATGACACTTTTTTCATGAGATAAGTCACTAGATAGTTTTGCACAGGCCATGCCACCTTCTGTCCCCTAGGCTACCTGCTCAACTCTGAATATAACAGGATCACATTGAACCATAGCCACACAAAGACATAAGCCTACCCAGGAAGCACATGCAAATGTTGCACAACAACCAACTTTTTGACTATTTGCTAATGTCTGGATCGGGCTGTTTTTCTACACAAAAGCACACATTTGTTATGATTGGCTATTATGGTTGTAAGGTTGTAATTTGTTTGTCCCTTTAATGGCACAGAATGGCATGCAAAAATAGGATAAACAGTATTAGACATTAGTCACCCCATGTCTTCATGAATGTGAAGATATAGAATGGCAGGAACGGGTCTTACCCTCCATGCACATTTGCACCCCAAAGGGCTAATCTAAGCTACAGGGACGGGTAAACATTGGAACAGAGGGTTACAGTTCGCTTTTTCGCAGCCTACACTCCGCGGTTACCTGGTGGGCAACAGAAGGAACAGACGTCACATAGTCCAGCCTCGCTACATCTCCTCCGCCACATCATCTGGCTCGCTGCATGACCGTGAACCGAAAGCGCAAAAGGCTGGGGGTAGGCAACAGAGAAAACACACTGTATACCCACAGATGCGCGGACATCAATGCTTCAGCGACTTTAGCCAGATATTTACAGTGAATACGAATATATTGGAACGACATAGTCCAGGCGACGATCTAAAGGGGAAATCGACATTTTAATTCGCGTTGGAAACCTTGAAAATGCTCCAGTCTCTTACAAGCAATTCGTGTGTGCGACTAATTCAAAGCAATAAATCGGCATGGTATTTCTTATTTTTAGTTTTGGGGTACGTTCTGTATCTGATTTTCGGTGCCGTTGTGTTTTCATCGGTGGAGTTGCCATATGAGGACCTTCGGCGTCAGGAGCTTAGGACCGCCAAAAGGCAATTTCTTCAGGAAAATGAATGTCTGTCTGAAGAGCGGTTGGAAGAGTTTCTGGCCAAAGCACTCGAGGCCAGTAACTATGGTGTGTCTATTCTCAACAACGCATCGTCTAACTGGAACTGGGACTTCACCTCCGCTTTGTTTTTTGCGAGCACCGTCCTGACAACGACAGGTGAGCGTCTCAGGGCTCATGACGACGGTCTGCACACAGGCCCTGTCTGGAAGAATAGCCTATTGTTTTTACAGGTTCATGATAGGCTTGGTAAACAGGACATGCTCACCCTGAGTGTAATAAAATGATAAGACTGCAGGGTCGTTTATGCCATTGTTCTATTCTGTCTATTTGGTGTTCTGCTTTTGACGTTTTCTGGCACCTTTAAATATAGATGTGTTAGGGCAGAGACTTAAATCATCAATTCTCTCGCACTGTAGGCTAAGCTGTAAACTTCCTGTTTTCTCTAATACTGCTCATTTTACATCTTTATCATAGCTTGATTTATACTGTAAAGATGTACTTTTTTAGAACAGTATAGACTTGTTTGCCAGACCTTGTTGTCCTGCTTAGAGTGCCCACTGGTGATACTGGACACCTGGCATTGGTGTTACCCGAGTGTGGTAACCTTGCACTGAATGACTGCTCCGGAAAAGCTACACAAACGTGTGATAGTAGCCCTAGCCTACCCAGTTTCCATGTTTGAGTTGTGCTATTGTCTTATTGGGATATTGTGCCATTGAAATTAAACTGTAAACTGAACAGACAAAGTGGCGAGATGTAATTGCAAGGGAAGTCTAGTGCGAGAGTTAGACCACCAAGCCACTATGTTAGGTGCAGTTGTGATATCTCAGTCATAATGATCTGCTACACAGATGACCCATGTCAGAGAAGTGGCTCTCTATCTCACATTGCGCAAAAGCCAGGATAACAGCTTTCATTTCTCCACAACAGGGGGAACTTTGAACAAGACGGAAATGGAGAAAGATCCTTAAACAGTGGGCCTACTCCACTGATGACCTTTATTTGCATTGAACCCATACAGTCATGGTGTTACACTCCCATGGAGATGGAGAGTGACTTAATTTCAGGAGAATTTGGCTGTATGTGGAGAGGATTCCTTTCCTGTCTTGTAATACCAATGAGACAACTAGGCCAATGACGGTTTGCTTTGCACATGGTAAATCAGTAATCTGGCAGCTACAGGAAGTCACAACCCATGTTATGCCTCCAACCGCATGATTTCTAGATCAGTTTTGTATAGCGTACGTACATCCTCTTTACCTAAACCATTACTCATTTGGGTTATTCTTTTGTAGAAGTAAAAAGCCAAATTGCACTGGCTACTGTATATATTTTCAAGGACACTAGGAAATTACTCTTCAATGAACTTTAAATAGTGTGTCACCCTTACAGTGAATTCACACAACTTCATTCCTATTAGCAAAGAGGTGCTAAGCACATTTCAGAGGTTACACAGTCCTTGATGTATGTCACAGAACTGTGTTAGATTTTTTGTTGTATTGCCTCTCTAAGAATGAGGGAGTCAGCCTAATGCAGTGTAATTTAGGAATGTTTCTTTAGCTGTGATATTTGCTTTTCCAGTAACATAATCTGTGTCTAATCCAAACATTTATGTGCTCTGAGTCAGTGCTATTTGGATCGGACGATCAAGCGATATCAGTGTTATTATTAAGATTTTGTGAATGGTTCATTTTACCATGGCTCAGTCAAGCTTTCTTTTAGTCATCTGTTTGGTGTGGACATGTTTAAAGGATAACACCAACATAGCTAACAGTAACAGACTAATCTGTTGTAAACGGCCGTGTCAACCATTCATTTTGGAGTTGTTGGGGAGAGTTGACAGGAAGCAGCTGTTAGACCCTGAGACTTCTGGCTATACTGTAATAACCCATGGACAACATCCACTTACTGGAAACGAGTTAGAAATATATGTCATGTATCTCTGATCTTTGACAACAGGCTTACTCATTGCCTGGTCTCCTTCCACTCCAGGAACTGCCTCGGGTTGTAAATCAGAATATAACGTTTCATCTTTACTTCCTCTTTTTTCCCCACGCAGGTTATGGCCACACTGCTCCCCTCTCGGGTGGAGGCAAGGCCTTCTGTATCATCTACTCTGTCATCGGCATCCCGTTCACCCTCCTCTTCCTCACGGCCGTGGTGCAAAGGATCATGGTCTTCAGCACGCGCCGGCCCGTCACGTACGTGCACACCCACTGGGGCCTGTCCAAGCCCCTGGTGGCCATCGTCCATGCCATCCTGCTGGCCATGGTGGCCGTGACCTGCTTCTTTCTCATCCCGGCGGCCATTTTCTCAGCGCTGGAGGAGGACTGGAATTTCTTGGAGTCCTTCTACTTCTGTTTCATCTCGCTCAGCACCATAGGACTGGGAGACTACGTGCCCGGGGAGGCCTTCAACCAGAGGTTCCGTGAATTCTATAAAGTGGGAATAACTGGTAAGTTTGAGATGTTGATCTCCTGTTGCTCATGCTGATAGAAGAAGAGTGTAGTATAGGCTTGGGAATGTATCTATAGCTTCTAGACCTACAATCTATAAGACTGCTACTGTAGGTAGGGCTTGTTATATGGTTCCTCAGTTCTGTTGTGTCAGTAGTATGTTTGAAGAACAATATTTATTTTGCATTAAATGTCACAGGTAAGTAAACAAGCAACCCAGCAACCCAACCCAGAGATCTGGTTTGTCGCATGATTAATGATGGAATCACAATGAAATTAATTTTAAATAGTGTAGGTAAGAAGTCCATCTAAGTAACAAGTAAATAGCACACTTGTTGTTGAGGTTAAGGTTAACTTAACCAAGTTTTATCATTCAGTGAAACATGTGTCCTATCTGCAGAAACAGGTGTGAGATTGACTTGTTTCCTGTAAAGTCTGTTTCTGCAAAGAGGCATTTTCATAAGAACCAGATCCAGCCCTGGGCTGAATACTGAGCACTCAGCCCTGGAAAGAAGCAAGGGGCAGATTTGAGCTTGATGGGGGGTCTTGCATTTTCAGTGTGCCATGCCTTCTGTGCACTTGGCCTGTTTGCAATACATTTGGAATGAGATGGAAGCTTTTCTCTCTTTTTGCTCATTTTAATATAGCAGTTATAACTTGAAGCCGTGCACTTTGAACAGCAGAATATCAATGATTTCCCCCATACCTGTATTCACTGTTGAATAGGTAGGCCTACCTATTGTTTACTGTAGGCTAATTCCTGTTTGGAACAACCATAAGTGCATTTTCAGATGGAACTATAGAAGAGAACTGAGAAAAGCAGGTTTCACACCATTGTGTTAAAACAGAAAGCTTTGTTGATGTAAAACCAAACTTTCAAATGTCACATTAGAGTCTAATGTGATGTAATGATTAGACCATACAGTTTAGACACTCTCGTTGATCCTGTCATGAAGAAAACACCACACAACATATGGTCCATAATGTAGAGAAAATATTGCTTTGCCATAACTTCAAACGTTGGTTTGTTAAGTTCAATGAATAGGACACTGGCAATATTGTTTCTCAATTTATATATGTCATCCAGTTAATTTTGGACCAAACAATAACATAGTATCAATCTTAAAAAATATTGTTTATTGATAGGCCCCCAAGTGGTGTTTCACACTGGGATTTGACAAATAGGCTTGCACTTTCAACAGCATTTTGGCTGTTGTCATAGCAACAGGCTCAAGCTTCTGCATTCACTGGTGAGGGAGATTTGGAAGGAAGCAGGAGTGGCTGTGGGGCAGAACAGGAACTGCAAAAAAAAGGTTCCTGTGAGACTCCTCTCTCACCCCCCCTGGTGGTCATGCTTTGAATAGCAACCGAACAGCGTGGGCCGGTCAATATCAAGACTGAGTGACAGAACAAAATGGACAGAGAAAGAGAGAGAGACAAGCCATTTAGCCATTGTATGTGTGTGGGAGGGATAAGTACAGATGGTCCATTCTTTCCTCCACACAGAGACCAAGGATGTGAGAACATTTGATTTGGGTCGACCGTTGGAAATGATGTGACGCGAGAGGGATGGGCGCATTTGGCAAGAGATCAGTCGCCGTGGTTCAACCATCCCCTCTCTCAAGACGCCCTCGTACTGTCTGTTGTGTGTAGTTAGACTTGATATATGGGCCTCAGTCTCCTATGACTCAACCAAGTATAATTTTTTTTTCTCTCTCTCTCTCTCTCTCTCTCTCTCTCTCTCTCTCTCTCTCTCTTCCCCTCCCACTCTCTCTCTCTGTCTTTCTGTCATTTCCTTTTTCCTCCCTCTCGCTCTTCTCTATCTGTCTCTTTATTCTTTTTGCTCTGTGTCACCGCTAATCTCCTCTGCCTCCTCTTCCTCTTCCTCCTCGTTCCTTCCTCCGGTCCAGTCTACCTGCTGCTGGGCCTGATCGCCATGCTGGTGGTCCTGGAGACGTTCTGCGAGCTGCAGCAGCTCAAGCAGCTGCGCAAGATGTTCTACCTGAAGAAGGAGAAGCCGCAGGACCGCCTCAGCATCCTGGAGCACGACCACCTGTCCTTCACCACCGTGGCCGACCACGCGGCCGCCAACAGCGCCGCCGCCGCGCTGCGGGAGAACAAGACCGAGCCCTACGTGGACGTGCCCGACCTCGTCTCGCCCGGCGGAGACGAGCCCATGCTCAGATAAAGAGAGAGAGCGAGGGAATCTGTAAGGGGGGTCGGCGGGGGTCAAAACGTTCAGGCGTGATAATGACAGAATCACTTGAAAAAAACGGACAAAAATACAAATCCACCGAAAATACCGAAGTGATACTTTACTGTTCAAATGCATCATAGCACAATAGCATCATAACGCGATGTGTGAATATCTGAGAATATCATAGTGCTGCTGCTGCTGACAGATGCTGGAGAACATAGGCCTACCGCCAGCGTTAGTTCTTATATTCCCAACGTTCTGATAAGGACTGCTACATAGAACATCAGTGGGCTGTGCTTCTCTGCATTAACGGCCAGGAATTCTGACTTAGGTGATAGTTCTCCAACTTGTACAGTAGAATGTAGTGTAGGCAAGGAGAGAAGTTTACGCTACCATTGATTGAGTCGTCGTCATCAATGCCGTCAGTCTCTGTGCTATACTGTAGTGGTGCCTGTTGGTCGAGGAGCCATTCATTGTGTTAGTGAGTGTAGCATTACGCAAACCATCTGTGAAGGGTTATTCATAGAAAGGCTTCTGACTTAGTATATTGCTATGGGGGCTTATCAGAGTTGACTCATAAATGGGAAGTATACTGTGGATGAGTTTGACTGATTGCATCAGTCTCATATGGTTAGTCACCACTTCCTCTTACCAATACAGAATCATGCAGTTCCCATGTAGGGCACTTGTATTTTCAACATTGCTGAAATCATGAAACATTTGTTGGCTCTTTAGTGTGAAATCTCTGAAGTGCATCAATCGTGGGCCATGGTTTTCAGGTGTAATGATGTATTACTGATGCTGTTGTTGATCATCAACAGTATTATAAGATGGGTATAGCTTCAGGATTTTAAGTTATTAGCCATTTTTATGAATAACCCTAAGTTCAGTATATACTTGACATTCTGCTGCAGGGAAGTTTAGAAAGGGACAGAGAGCATACCAGACCATTCCAAACAGGAAGCAGCTAGATAGTTGTACCATTCTGTTAATATTCTTTGTTTGTTGTTTTTTCCATGTTTTGTAAAAGTGTTTACCACAGATCTCATCCACTGTGTTGAAAGGCATCTAACAACGACAGATGCATGAGTTGGAAGAGGGCTGGTCCCAGAAGGCTTCCATGAAATGATTACAGTCAGGTTTTAGGTACAGTCCACCTGACTTGCTAGGCTTCAACCCATTTTCAGGGAGCTTGTTTGGTCGTCTAACTTATTGTGAACAAGAAATACTCTCAATTTATGATGAGTTTTGAACGGATATACTGTATTTCTACTTTAACTGAAAATAGAAACCGGAAGGAACAAAGGGAATTTAAATTCAGTAGGATCTAATCAAGGGAACTAACAAAGAAAAACACTCAGCTTAAAGAGTTTTTTTTAACCTAGGGTCAATTTTTGGATAATAATTAGTCTGAATTTTGGTTTGGGACTAAACAGTTATCATTTGGTAGTTTTGGGTAAAACAATAATGTATTTATATTTACAAAATTATTTAAGCACGACCCTACATTTGACATGTAATTGGGCTTGGAATCAAGGCTGAAATATGAAAATATGCGTGTATATTTTTCAGAAAGTGGAATGTTTACAAATTTGTATTTGTACAATGTAGACTTGACAAGGTACCATTTTTTGGATCACTTGAATTCTCAAATAACTCATAGGGCTGAATAACATTTCAAATGTTGTCTTTGTTTGTGCAGAACTCTCTTCGGATAAGCCTATTTGAGGTGCACTGTTGATTTTGCAGTGCACTTCAGAAAGAAAGGACTGGAAAGTTTAATGAAGACTGATTGTATATGTATGTCTGAAAGCCACATTCAGTGCTGTCATCATGAGGAATAGAGCTTGTATTGTGACATAATGTATTTATTGTTTATAAAAATGAAAAATCTCTACCTTCTCCGTCTTTTGTGTTCAGCTGAGAAAGAAAAGGTCTGACAAGCAAAGAATAGGTGTTGTTTGCACAACGCTAGTTACATTTAACCCGCTGTTTGCTGCATGAGCTTCTTGTGAACTCATTGACCTGGTCTGTATACGCATCAGTACAAACTTAATTGCCCATGCATGGAATCATCTGTGTACTTACTGTACCTGAACCAATTTACATGTAGATTAGGACACTAATTTATGACCGCCGATGCAGTAGGCTACAATGACAGGTAAATAGAGCGATTTATGTGCTTTTCCCATTGTTTTGCAGTAAAAATAAACATGGATCTCTCACCATCTACCTGCTTTTTTCTTTTTGAAAATAGACAGAAAATCTATATGTACAGTATGTGCTTAGCATATACTGTACCTCCAGTGATGAATTACCTCTAATGTGATTCTGTGATAGAGTAACTAAGAACGTCTTTGTGTTGTGTTTAAATACTCTCATAATACCTCACAATGCATGTTACAGTACAGTACACGTGGCTGCAAAATCATTGTACCGTGAGCCTTCTCATGCGAGAAAAGCATTTACGTGTGCTAACCCAAAACACTGACTGACGGAGTATGATATTTGGAGATGTATTGTACTCCCTCGCATCATGTCACCACGCAGCGCAACCTTTCAAGAGAAGGGCACAGGGGTGCTGCTAGAAAATTTGGGCCCTATGACAGATAATAATTCTGGCCCCCTGATAATATATGGGGGGGGCTGTCTCTGTGGGGCCCCTGTCATTGCTGGGCCATTAGAATCGTCCTATCGTCCCTTCTAGCGGTGCCCCTGCCTCTTGATTGGCACTGAGGCCACCTATTGAGGACCGCTGCCTTAAGCAAACATAACTGCTGTCACTTGTGTAGAGCAAAGAGGGAGACAGATGCTAAGGAAGTGAAAGGGAGCGAGACTGAGAGAGAGACTGATGTAGAGGGAGAATTCAGTGGTCGTAACGCTCATTGGACACATGGACATGTGAAGGAAAGCCATGAATATGAAATGATGATGATGAAGGGGCTCTGTGGACTCTGTTTAAGCACATCAAATATAAACAGAGAGACTAAGAAAGATACTTGAAGATAGGAGGAAAAATAGAAGATGAGCTATGAATAAACGATGAATCGCAAAGTGTTCAAAGGAGACACAGGAGGAGCAAAGCCATGGCGAGAAGGAGCAGGAGGAGCAGTGCTTTGATCTCCCAAGCGTTGAAGCATCACCTTTCATAACCAGCAACAACTCAGTGGTCTTTGAACCTTCTCTCTCTCTCTCTCTCTCTCTCTCTCTCTCTCGCTCTCTCTCTCTCTCTCTTCAAAGACACAAAATTAAAGTGTGGTTACTGATACATCCATTTTCTTCTAGCTTTTGGAGTGCACTCATTATAAACACGCACAAAAAAAAGCTTTAGGCCCTTCATATTTAAACCGCTCAAGGCCATTTTGAACAAAAACGATGTGTTGTCATTAGCACTTGAATGTCCCCATATCACTGAGCTGTTTATTAGCTGCTGCTCTGCTGCCACAGTTAGACACAGACGACCCTTGGTTGCCCGAGGATATAGCCCACATTTGGTGCCATCTATTTGCCCCCAAGATTTCCTTGGTTGTTGGCCATCGCTTTAATGAGGGACGGCTCTTTCCTCTGAGTCATATTCACTGCTTTTAACTTGATTTAAGGTAATTTCCACTTGTGCAAGCTCCTCCATTGCACAGATGTTGTTGTTGTGAAGAGCCGCTAATGTGTCGCCTGCTGCCACAAGTCTCGAAGGAGACAAAATGCTACTCCTAGTAGCGCATCCTCTGTCATCAGCAGGTCCATTTGGAGGATAGTTGACATTCCAGCTGTTGTTATGTATGAGTGTGCCTGTATCATTTCAATATATACTGTATATACACACACACACACACACACAAACACACACACACACACACACACACACACACACACACAAAAACACACATACAAACACACAAACAAACACACAAACACACACATACACACATAAGTAGGGAAAGAGGACACAAGCGTAGACTAGAGTCGGTAACGGTGGTAGTGAGGTTGGGAGGGGTGGGCTGGGGGAGAGGGTGGGGGTTGTTAGATGGATGGGTTGTGTTCTCAGCACTGGCAGGTCCGCCTCGTGCCCCCGCCCTGACAACCTCGGCACAGCGGCGTTATTTCTTGTGACACGCAGACGCCTCGCCTTCGCCGAGCGGCCGGGCCTTCGCCGAGCGGCCGGGCCTTCGCGATTAGATGGCGTCTCGTCGGGCATAAATAGCTGCCAGCGTGGAGAACAGAGACAGACAGCTGCGGGCACATTTCCCAGAGCAATTCGGTTTTCAGCGATGTCTGTGTTGCTGTTGTTTTTTTTCTCTCTCCTCCTTTGAGGAAGATGGAGTTTATGAGACACCCTTTCTCTCCTCAGGCCGCAAGAAGTCAGCTGGGCCTGTCACAGCCCTTACATACCGGAGACCTCCGCCGTCAAATGTCACCCACTTCCACGGCTTTATCCGTTTTTTTTTTTTGTTCCTCCTGAAATAGACACTGGGATAAGCATTGCATCAGACATTTTGTCATTACACAAAAGTGAAACATCACCTCCAGCAGAGAGAGAGCCACTTTCTTGAGTCTTTGCCCCGGGCTGAATATTTACTTACGTGTGCTGTTTGCTTCTGGCTGTGGCCTAGTGGTGTATAGTGCTCACTTTCTCTCTCGCTCTCTCTTTTTTTTCCCCTTCAGGCATCCCATTCTTAACCTTCAAACACATGTTTTATTTAGAATCTTTTTCTAATTGACTCATCACTAAATTATGTCATATTTCATGTTACATATCAACCAGCGACAACAGGGATGTCTTTTCATCTTCCACAGAATACAGCCTGGTTGCTATGACCGTAATGAAACAGCAACTCTACATGATAACCCTTGAAGCTCAGACATACTACAGTATGCTTTTCCAACCTGGCCTAGGAACAAACACACACGCACACTCACGCACACATTACATGATCATTACCCAACTTGCCAGTCACACAGTCACTGAGGTGGAACAGAAGCATGTTTCCCAAGCTTTTATTCGCCAGGGAGAAATGGCGGGGCAAACCAGTGGCATAATAAATATTTTCATTTGATCTTCCGCGGGCCCCTCTTCAGCGATGTTTCACCGTAGGCAGGTACCCTCGGATAAAAAGTGGGTCAGATGAAAGAGATCCATGCACAATTGATATCAATACTGAACATGATGAATGAATAATTCCTTTATAATATGAAAGGGTATTAAATATGCCTAGTCTACTGTACCATCACACAAGGCACCTATGTTGAAGAGTCCTGTAAGTGAACCAACTATACTGCATTGAACACACTGATACCTAAAGTATGTACATTTTATCTTTTTTTTTTACTCATTCCCTCTACGGTGTAACTATTGCTATATGGAGGAGGGCTTCTGTTACCATAAGAATGCAGGTAGATCCCAGCTTTTATAAATAGCTTTTTGGCCTTAGGGAACTGGACACACTTTTTTCCCTTTGAGAACTCTGTTGGAGGATAAGTGACACACTTTTGCTAACAGATGCCACCAGTAGCAAGCACGCTATTGCTGTGTGTGTATGTGAGTGTGTGTGATTGTGTGTGTGTGTGTGTGTGTGTGTGTGTGTGTGTGTGTGTGTGTGTGTGTGTGTGTGTGTGTGTGTGTGTGTGTGTGTGCGTGCGTGTCTCTCAGTGTGTGTGTGTGTGTGTGTGTGTGTGTGTGTGTGTGGTGGTGTGTGTGTGAGTGTGTGTGTGTGTGTGTGGGGGGGGGTGTTGCTGCTAACGTTTCAGCATGCTTGGATCTAATCTAAAACACCTCCCCCACACACACTTCAAAATAAGAGAGAGTGCAAATGAACCATCCCTGTGGACGCTGTTAAACATTCATGAACTGGGCTCCTCGAGGGGGAGGGGTGGGGTGGGGTGGGGTGGGGTGGGGTTAGGGCTCTTTTGCACATCGGGGTCAGGCTCTTGGTGGCATGCCCAGCCAGACCTCAGGGGAAGCCCGCCCACGCACATACCCACGCATCCACCCAGTTACTCCTGTCGAGTACAGCAAATGAGTTAACTGTGTGTGTGTGTGTGTGTGTGTGTGTGTATGTGGGAAAAGACATCCTTGGGCAGAAAGGATTGTGGGATGGTGGCAGACCTCAGACCAAAACCCCTGTTAGACATCTGAAGGGTTAGACACCAGACTGTGGCTCATAGACTGTCATCACATACTGTAGCCATCTGAGAAGAAGAGCATTAGAAACAGCACAAACCCACACAAGCAGAAACCTTTAATTCAAATAAACGAACGAACGAGCGCGCTGTCTAAATACCTCTGGGAGTTCCATAAATCATCTAGTAGAGGGAAAGCGTAAATATACTTAATAAATCTGTTATATCCTATGAGAATTAGACCACCACAGTGAACCACATCAAATGTCAGGGTCATGCAGCCAGCTGGAAGAGAAAGTTGGCTAGCTACCAACATAGATGTATGCATGTAAATAAGAGCAGCACAAGCACACATACACATGCAAGCAACACAACAGTATCATCACTGTCAAAGACACAAACACACACACACACACACACACACACACACACACACACACACAATCAAAATCCCACACCAAGTCTTTGCGATGACAGAAGCCAGTATCTGCATAATCAGAGTGCGCTCCGAGAAGCTCCCTGAACAGAAAATGTCATCTTATCCTCTGCGGGGCTTTGAGCAGTGCCACACACACAAGCAATTATCTGCCATTCACCAGGCACATCAGCAAATGGGAGCGCCATGCAAAGCAGCAGTGTGACATTCAGCTAGGTCTGACTCTAGCAGTCACCACTAAAAGCCACTGCCGCCCATTCATTTAGCTGCACACCTTTGCCAGATGTGTACGAAAACAAATGAAACAGAACATTTTAATGGACTGGACTGGGTGCTCCTCAACACTCTCACCATAGCATACACTTAAGACCAGAATATAGATGCTGGGAAAATAGCACTAGTAATTGTGCGACAGTGTCATCAGTTTATTTTTAAACTGTAAATATACAGAAAGCTCAACATGCTATTGTACTATAACATACTGTATAGAGAGTTCCTTTTTATTATTATTTTCATGTCATTTGAGTCAAAGTGGTCCTTTGACAGAGTATGCTTGCTTCTCCTTGTAATCATGACCCACATCACAAGTCCCAAAATAGATAGAGTTGAAACTCAACAGGGAATATGTGAGGTTGTCAAGACCCTATCTCTTTCTGAAGTCTGCTGAAGATGATGGCGATAAAAAAAAAAAAGCCCTTGAGGTTAGAGATAATGATATATTTCAGTGTAAGCTTATTAAAGAGAAGCAACCAGCTGGACTCACTGCCTCTAAACACACCAATGGGAAGGTTACTCTAAATGCAAGGAGAGCCGAATTGAACCAGTGCAGAGAGCTATGACTATGAGTATGAAAATAAAAATGACTTGCATTTCTGGCGTGTGCAGCATCCCGATAAACAAGACTGTATGCATTAAAGAGCGCATATTATTTCTGTTGTGCATATTGAAATGTTTGTCTTTTTCTAGCAGCCTTCTGCTTAAGAATCCTGGACTCTGTGTGAGACGCTGAGTGTTGTACAGTGGTGCAGCTAAGCAGTCATCAGAAGACTGTTCCTACAGGCACACTAGCCTACTGCTGGGGAAACAACGTCACAAACATTGGCATGACAACGCCACTCCCCAACCCCTCCACCCTCAGATAGCACTGAATGGCCCCAAACTGTGTTACACCAACAAATGTCATTTGAGTTGTCCAATGTTTGTTTGAATAATTGCTGGCTCTTGCAGACTTCTGAACAGCCAACAACTGGAAGTACAGTACATGAATTGAAAATGCAGAGGGCAATATATATCTTGATCCCATGATCACACACATGCCATTCTCTCGTTGAGTTAGAGTCTTACAGTCAGAGCAGGTCTACTGCAGTGTTTCCAAGCCAAGCGCCTTATTAAATATTGATACTGCTGGAGGTTGGGGGATTTGAAACATGCTCTTAAATGATGACACAGTTGATGCTGAAGGGATTAGTAAAGTTATGAAAGCAAGCACTTTTATCTCCATGGACTTCTTTGTTTACAATTAAGCTTTAAAAGTGCATGACTACTAGCAGATGGCAGCACTAGGCCAAAGAAGACCATTAATAAGGTGGACAAGCTTGAATGAATTGGGTCTGACAAACAGTGTAATTGCGTTGGTTTGTTATATTCCTCTATTATTCCTAATAAGTTCAGCCTGACATTTAATTATAATGGCATAGGCACTCGGAAACCAAAACATGAATACCATTCCAATAGCTGCTATGACATATTCACACAATGCTGCCAAAGAGGAGTGAGTTGTCTAGACATACAGTAATATCATGCTGGTAACTGACAATTAGTCTGACAATTAGTCCGCCTGAGTTTGACATATTGTCTCGTTTTACATGAGTGAGGGTGTACTGTGTATGCACAAATATGATGTTTTAAAAGTTACTTCTCAACTCCTGTAGCCCCCTGACTGTGCTCTCAAAGGTCCTCAGAGATAAATGTCAGAGATGTCGGCCATTATCAAGAGCCCAATTAAAGCTTGGGCATTGGTGAGATCCAAAGAGGCTGCTTTCACACTGCCTTGCACTTCCCTTTATGCAGGACTACTACAGTACATCATGAGCTTAAAGCAACCAACACATTATTAGGCAATACATCCAGAGGTGCGTTAGTCGGCTATTGCGTTAAGATGTGATTTGAACACAGTGAAATGGGATCTGCAAGCCCTGGGTGGTTTGCTCTGATCTGATCATGGCTGCGTGTGATGGTTATTGCGAAGCACCAAAACAAGACCTGATAGACAGTGATGTGATATGAATGCTCTTACGATGTGAGGACTTGACACAGTTATAAATTAGAGTTTTTAATCATACACTTGTTATTTTCACCACTCTGCTTAGTAAACAAGCAATGGTGTGAGTAAACAAACACTTCTCGTTGACTCCACAGTGAAGTGTGATTGAAAACTGTAACACCCTGTGGCGTCATCAGATCAGACACTTTAACCTGTCTAATCAAATTCCTCTCTGACCCAACTGATCTTCCGTTGTGTCCAAAAAACAGGCTTGCAGAGAAAATGCAGGCCCAACTTTATGTGCAATTAAAACAGATTTTGGAAAAAAAATAACAGTCAGTCAGAGATGAGTCCCTGGTGACCGTCTGAACCAGAGAGGGTTTAATTGGAATCCATGGCTCGCTGAAGGCAGGGGCGGTATGAGGCAGTGTTAGGAGGCCCTCGGCTGTGCTCTGGGAGCTGTGAATGCCTGTGTATGTGTGTGTGTATGTCCGTGTGTGTGTGTGTGTGTGTGTGTGTGTGTGTGTGAGAGAGAGAAAGAGAGAGAGAGAGAGAGAGAGAGAGAGAGAGAGAGAGTGTGTGTGTGTGTGTGTGTGTGTGTGTGTGTTTACTGGGGGTGCACCAGTGTCCTCAGTGTGGGAGTAGTTTGGGTAGGCGAGCCCGGGGCATAAACACTCTGTGGTGGGGCTTCAGAGTGGCAGAGACAGATCAGCCTGGCCCTGACCAGTGAGCTGCTGCTGCAAACAGACCACAGGCATCTTTAAACATGCCAGTGATGCAGCCAGTACATACACACATATATGCACACACACACATGCACGCACGCACGCACGCACGCACGCACGCACGCACGCACACACACACACACACACACACACACACACACACACACACACACACACACACACACATTTATTTCTAAAGAAGAGGGGATGGAGAGTTGAGAGAAAAGGGAAGAGTAAGAAACAAAGTTACCTAAAGCTGTCTGATCAGGTTAAGATCGAATGTCCATGTCCTTAGCTGTACAGTTGTACAGCCTCTGTCAGTTTTCCAAAAGGTCTATTCACTGTATTAATTTTAATGCCGAATGTCCCAATCATTTAGAATTATGAAATAATTTGCAGCAATAGAATTGGGGACACTGTGTTCTCTTGCAAAAAAAGAAAAAAAAAACAGACTTTTGCCTGCATGAATTAGAGCACTTAAAATGTCTCCTATTTTTAGAGGCGAGAAGGGTAGCTTGAAGGGTCCTGAGTGCTTCTCACTTAATTTGATCAGCAGGAAGAAAACGGATGAAAACAGAATTTTAAAAATGGTCCACCAGGAAGTGAGAGAGGACTAGCTGTCCTTCACCATCGATCATCTTTCCCGTGTTCCTCTCCCATCCCTCTAAAACATGCCTCCATGAACCCTCCATGACACACATCTCCCTTAATTAGCCACACAAATTACAATGATGGGCCTCGCTCCTTCTTATTTTTAGAGATGTTCTGGTGCCTCCTCTCCATTTGTTGCTGCAGATTGCTGCACCTGTCTAACACCCACCTCTCCTCCGCTTTGCTCATTTACATCTGGAGTTTGAGCTCTCTACTCTCTATTTCTGCTGATCTCTCTCTCTCTTTTCTTCTCTCTGCCTCTCTATCTCTCTCTTTTCTTCTCTCTGTCTCTCTGTCTCATTCTCTCTGCCTCTCTCTCTCTCCAGCATTCCTTCTGAAACCCTCGCAATAATCCCTCCACCTCAGCTAATCCTTATCACACCCACAGCTTTCCCATTCCTCCTCTCCCTTTTCCCCCACAGCTCCGGATCGTCCCTCCCCTGCCCTGCTCTGCTCTACTCTGCTTATCGCTCCTCCACCTCGTCCTCAGCGATCGTCGTCCACCCCTAGGGCTGAGCAGTTACTGGCTGTGCCGCGGCAATGCAGGCCGAAGGACACACAGAGGAGTAGGGGAGCAGTTAGTGGAGCAGTGTGCCTGTGGAGGACAATTAGGAGACCGGATATGGCACTCTGCAGACACCTGGCCAACCTGCACCCGGGGTGACTTTCATTAGACCACTTTATCTGGGTCCGGAGGTGAGGAGAAAGGAGTTTCCCCCCCCTGGGGTTCGTGGCAGCGCTCATGTTGTGTCTGTGTGATGAGTAGCAGCAGCGGTGGCCTGAAAACAGGAGCGATTGGAGCAGGCAAATAACCAATACTTCTAAAAATAGCCCCGGCCCAGCTCGCATTCAGAGCTCAGCGGCCCTGAGTGTCTACAGAATAATGGTCCCTTTTCTGTGTTTTGGCCACCATACATCTAAACAAGTGACAGCAGGGTAACACACACACACACACACACACACACAAACATTCTCCCAAACACTCTGACTGTCCTTCGTTTCATCCCCTTACCTTGTTACTAATCTCCCCACCTTACACACACACACACACACACACACACACACACAAAAGTCTCTCGACTGATCTCGACCTCTGCACAGACTCACACGTACAGTCTCTCTCTCTCTCTCTCCCTCTCTCTGTCTGAAATGCACTTTCATCTGCAACAATAGCACAGTGGCAGCCAGAACGGAGGCTGTTTCAGTGACACAAAGCCAGAAGGGCACAAGAAAAGAGTTACAAGGCCTGTTCAGTCAGAGACCACTTTCCCTCTGTCACTCACTTAATCTCTTGCTCGCTTTGTCGTTATCTTTCATTATATATGGGACCCATCAGAAAATACCATCAAAAAAGCCACTTCAAAATGTTTGTTCAGAATTCAAAGTGTTTTCTTTTTATCACTGTACATTAAAAGTATCATCATTTAGCTGTGATGACCTCAACAATTTCACGCAGTAAACATACATCTCAACACAGATTTAGAACAGATGCAGAAGCACTGTAGCCTATAAATATGCTGCACCTGACCCGAGCCTCCAAGGGTGTTTCAAGATGACAGCGATTACAACTGAGGAGAGAAATCATCTGAACCAATGCCAGCAAAGCTTCTGCAAACGAGGCCGTCTAGTTTTGGATGCCACCGAAAGTTCCGTTGGGTGGCGCTGTTGTCGTGCGCTGCGCGTCCCTAATTGCGTCGGGTAGAGCATAGAGAGCGCAATAGTCCATCTGTGTTCCAGTATGCAAATGTCACGGCTTGCTAATGTGTATGAGAGTGAGTGAGTGAGTGTGTGTATGAGGGAGTCGCTGGTAGCATGTTCTCGCTTGTCGTGGATTTGTTGTAGCGGGTGCGCTCGCCCCTTTCCTTGGGGAAGATGTATGGCGATGGAGAGGGCACCATATGGGACCGCGTCGGACGACCCCGGCGGGACTGCATGTGTTACCTCGGACCTCCGACTACTTTGATGCCCATGTAAGATTTTTTTTCTGAAACATTTTAAAAACGTTTTAAACAACGTTTTTCATGTTCAAGTATGCTGTTACCGTGCCAACTTCAAATGGAATAATTACTCTGTAAAATATATTTTGAAGGGTGTTTATTTTTTATGGAGGAGGTGCCCTTTGTAATTATGTGTGTATAACAACTCTAAACATGTTCAGTAGATTTCACTGCATAAATAGGCTAATTGTTGCCAGTAAGTCGCCAGTGAAGGCTTGAGAACTGTCGTTACAGTCCAGTTTTTACCTTAGTGGCAACTTAAAATTCGTATATTCATCTAGATAGGTCATTATTACGCACGGATTTGGCGCGTCGATTGTAACCAATCTCTCTTTCGAGGTTCAGTGGGACGAGATAATGGGACCAATTTGACTTATTGATGCTGTATTTGAAAAGTGAATGCTTGCGGTGCAAATATCAGCAATCTCCTATAATTTTAAAGGAACCATATCATTCTTACCGATCTGAATAGGTGGCATGACGCACGTTACCAGGTTTTTGTAATACACAGGTGGTTGAATAGGCAGGATCCGCATGAACGCCAGTTAGCAGCACAGCAAGAAATGTTGAATAAATAACTTTTGTTTCCATTTCACATTTGTGTTTTACACGTTTATACACAATACAGCAAAGATAAATCAATAGACTTTCATATGGCGATGCTCAAAATTATGGCAGATTAAAAAAATATGTATTTTAGCTGTAGGTGGCAGCTTTACAAGAAATGGTGGATAGGCTTACTTGGCACATACAGTTGGCCATTCCCCAGTGATAGTCGTTAGCCAGGGGAAATGGGTTATGGTTGCCTGGGCCAAAGCGTGGAGTGGTGGGTATATGAACAAGAGTATTGGGCATGTTGGAAGGCACTGCCAGTTGAACCATGCGTTACTCTTTTCTGTGCACTTCCATTCACCCATTTAATACATGACTTAACTTTTTCGTTGGCTAATGGGGACCACTACAACTGTACGTACAGTAAACCAGTACTGTTGTCACTTTCTCTTAGCGTCTTATCCTGCGTGCCTCTGAAGCGCTGTGTTAGTGAAGGATGATTATCTCACTCCAGGGCTATAGCCTATGTGTTCAGCTAGGGAGAGGGAGAGAGAGGGAGAGAAAGGGAGACCGTGGACATTGGCATTAGAATTGAATAAGCCATCGGGCAGTTCAGAGTATGCGTGTGTCTTCTGGACCTGTGGACTTCTGTTCCCAGCTGACCTGCGTTGATGTGCGGAAAGGCTTTTGCCGGAGAGCCACGCGTTGATCACCTGGTGTCCTCCGAACATCCGACCATCCATCACGCAAACATCCTTTGTGTTTTTATTTCTCAGCGGGATGCGGAGATCGCCCGATGTGAGTCCCAGACGGCTGTCCGACATCAGCCCGCAGCTCAGACAACTGAAATACCTAGTAGTGGACGAGGCGATCAAGGAGGACTTGAAATCGTCCCGCTCAGTGGAGGACATCAACAGCGCGTCCATAGAGGAACGGATCCTACGAATCACCGGGTATTATGGGTACCAGCCGTGGAATGCAGTTTACAACAACAGTGAGTAGGGCTGTCTCAGTCATTCATTAATGTATAAACACATTAAATCAAATTGAAACGTGCTACAATAGCCTACACAGTTTGTCTAAATATGTACACTGCTGAGTGGGAGGTAGTTTGTGTGCTGTTCAGAAAAAGTAGCTGAAAGGTTTTTTTGTTGGTTCTCATTATGAGGGTGGTATTATTGGGTAGGCCATACCTTGTCAGATCTGCCCACACAAATTGCCTCTTCAAAAACATGAGGGCAAATCGCTGCTCTGTTTCGGCTTTCAAAGGATGCATTAGCAATGTCCAAAAGGGGCACAAAGAGTGAGCAGAAGAGAGCACAGTGACAGCTGTTGCCTCCCAGACAAGACCAATTCCCTTTACTGCCTTCCCCTCATCATCATAGTGTCATTTGTCCCAGGTAAACTCCTAGGGCTGACTAAATATCAGCATTTAGTGGAAGTCTCCTGTATGAAATGTGGATCTAGGTGTTGTGGCGGCGGCTTACACTGAAACGGTAGTCCTCTGGCGTTTTGGGATAAGTCTGGGGATCTTTAGTCCTGTTTCCTCCTCTCTGGGAGCTTCCTCCTCCCTCTGGATAATGGAACTATAGTGTAAAGTGCCACCAAGCATCAATCCATTGTGTGCTCTGCTGCACAATTGCAACATTGCCTGGGGGTGTTTCTTTGTGTAACTGTGACTTAAAGTTGGAAGTTGAATTGTAATGGACCTGAATACAGGGGTATAAGCTGAGCTTGCACATGGTGGATCACATAACATTTTTTTTTCAAGTAAGATAGGCCCATGAAAGTGAATAGTGTAGAGTCTAGAGACCGCTGCAGTAATGGTGAGAAAGACAGACAAAGAGAGGGAAATTCAGCAATATGTTGATCTTCACTTCCTGTTGTAATCCGTCTGACGGAAAGTGTTTCAAATGATTTAGCAGCCGAGTGGTGGTGCGCTATACTAATGCTGTGTGGTGCCTTGTGGGAAGACACATTTGCATGCGATCCCCCCCCGCCTTTTTCTTCCTTAATTTCCTTGCGCAATCACGAAGCAGCTACCCATGGTGTGCATTTAGAGTGCAAGCAGGCATGAAATGAGTCCCCCTGTAACAGTGAGCAAGCAAGGCTGGAGCGCAGCACTCTACTGGAGACGCGGAAGGGCCACGCGTCAGCAGAGAGAGGAAGAACTCCACGACCCCCATGTGCGCAAGTGTGGCCATGACAAGGCAGCGAAAAGTTACTGGGAGAGAGACAGACAGCGAAGAGAGAGGGATAGAGAGAGTGAAAGAGAAAGAGAGAGAAAGACAGCAAAGAGAGAGGGATAGAGAGAGAGAAAGAGAAAGAGAGAGACAGCGAAGAGAGAGGGGTAGAGAGAGAGAGACAGAGAGAGAGAGAGCATTGCTATCTGTGTCCCCCAGGATCCTGGGTATTCAAGTCCTTACCCACCACCACACAGATTGTTTAGGTTCTCCCTGCTGGCTCACTAGCTAGCTGTCAGCTCTTTTTGTAGGCGAGCTGGAGATCATCAAAACATTTCTCTTTCCAGTAAGGCCGCTGTCAGACAAAATCTCCCCCAATAAGCGGTTGCTACGCCACACCAAAATAGCAGAACGTGCACATATACACAGCAGGCTGTCGTGTAAACATACCAGGGCTCTCAGAAGCTCTTTGTGAGTGTGTGTGTGTGTGTGTGCGTGCGCGCGTGTGTGTGCGTGCGTGCGTGCGTGTGTCTGTGTCTGTGTGTCTGAGAGTCTGAGAACCATTGCCCTTCAGGCAATGTGTCCCCTTTTTCCTGGCCAGTTCTGCATGGGATAAGACAACCCAGACAGCAAGACCCAGGTGAGGAGGCTGGCAGTGTCTGATGGGGATATTAACTTGTCCACTCTGGGAACCCGAGTGACTAGAGAGGAGGTGTGCCTGTTGTCCCTGATGTGTTGTTGGAACAGCATGTCTAGTTTCACGTCGGCCAGCTTATTATGTTTATTTCACTGCGTCTGGCTATTATCAATCCCCCCCCTCCCCCTCCTCCTCAACTCCCAAAATGAAGACACCTGACAACACAGAGCAAACATGCTCGCTCTGAACTCTGAAGTGTGTTGTAAATGTTTCAGCCTAACATCCCTGGCAGGTTATGTATCTTAATTCGTGACTGAAACTGATATAGACGACTCACATCCACTGTCACTCTGTGATTATGTGAAATATCAAAGCCCAAGCAAGATAGTTTAGAAATGCTTTTGACATCGCAGACAAAGTGCGCTGCTGTGGATAAGGCTTCGGGATTATTTATGCTATATGGTCAATAATTCAGTGGTGCTTTTGAATTATGTCTTACTTAAATGGTGGTCCTTCTTACGCAAGGGGAATCAAAGCTAGCAACCTCTCTTACATGCTGACTTTAGAATGACTGATAGAGAAGTACTCTGTAGTGGATGTGTGCTTGTATACGATTCAACACTAATTAGTTTAGGTTCTCCAGTAAACTAGGCTATGAAAATAAATAAAGAGAGAAGGGTTTTGCCGTAGTTTGTATTCTGAATTTAGATTTAGTAAATAAAGCCAAATAAAAGTTCTAACCCAGCATCCAGGCTGCCAGTTATGGTGATGAAGCCTAATCAGATGCTGTACCAAGCCACTCACTGGAGCATGCAAATTTCACATCCTTCAATCACTTCTGCCCTCCTGTGTGGTTGGACATCAAAGCTGTCCACCAAGTGCAATGGACAGCGTGTCATTTGGATCAATGCAACAAAGCCTGACCACATACTGCCTTGAAGCCCCCGCCGCTGCACAAAATTGGCACTATGACACATAGCCATGTCACAAAATAACACACACACACACACACACACACACACACACACACACACACACACTCAAATGAACCTCACAGGCAAAGGGACCATAGTGGAGTGATACAGTAGCAATGGAGATGCAGTAGGCTGGGATGGAGGGATGTGCTCATATAAGAAGTCTACAGCACGCACCAAAAGTTGGCATTTTTTTAGGGAATGATATAATAGCTTGTCAGCTGTAGTGTAATGTAATGTAATGTGTTGAATAGGTTGTTAAATGAGGCCTGAGTCTGTTCCTTTGTTAAACATTCATCTGTGTACACCAAGCCCACCCACCATATAACACAGTTACAACTATGCAAAATCCCATTGCAAACATGTATATTTCATAGCTCCTGGATAGCTGTGTGTGTGTGTCGGGGGGATGGGGGGGGGGTGTACATAAACAAGTGGCATCAAATTAATATTGACTTTGTTGAGGCTCTGTGAATCTGATTCGATCTGATGGTATAATTTTTTATTAATCACAAATCCAAAGTAGGCCCAGGCAGGCACACGACTATGAGATGATATATGGAAAAAAAAAACAGCCTCTCCATCAGTGCAGAGCACAGCATTCGCAATCCAGACTCCATAGCGCCATGGAGATACAGCCCAAACACATCCAAACAATATGAAATTTTCAGACAGAACAAACAATGAGCAATGGCCATTTTATTTTCTCCCATCCAGTCATCTGTCTTCATCCTGCAGATGTGGTATAGCTGATAGTTGTAGGCATAAGCACCATGGAGGGGTTCCACAGGGATCGCATCCAAGCACTAAATCATTGAAGATCAGTAATGGAGACCACAGCAGGGTCCCCTCACATTACATTGTGCTTGTTTTAGTTTTTTTTTTTTTTTTGCA
>NC_085011.1:10087011-10097011 GCF_963854185.1 Sardina pilchardus
TAGTCTTCCATGGTTCAGCAGACCAATAAGCTTTCTATTTTTAAAAAAGCCAAAATGGTGTGAGTGGGAGCAGATATGTATACAGTCACAAACCAAACACAATCGCATGTCTGGAAGAAATTGAAGGATGTGTTGGTTGAAAGTACAGACAACATCAGTGCACAACATAGTGCTCTCAGAGACATGTTAATTACATTAGTTTTAGTTAATAATGGGCCCTAATTTAAATGGTGGGCGAAGTGAAAAGACCACAATTAAGCTAATTTAATAACACGGCTAAAATTAAGTAGTTCATTTACAAAGATAATTGTGGTTAATGGTAGTTAGAAGCATGTGAAACACTGCAATGTTCAGTGGGTGACTACCACAAGCAAGACTGTTCCGTCTTTACAGATTTTTACTCGAACAGCAATGTCTTCACATGTAGTTCATTATAGATAGCTACAGTTCAAGGATTAGACTTTCCCATCACTCCCATCTCTCTGCATGAGAGATTGATGTGAAATCCCCAGGCCTATTAATGATCTAAACTGAGAGGAGCTCGGATCTCAGAGAACCACTCAGCAAATGTTACAGACCCAAATTCCCATATTTGCATGGTGAACAAAATACAAAGTGCTGTAGATTGGCCTCAGTCTGATTGCTGTGTGTATGTGTAGGTGTAGCATCCGCCACATAAATGGTCATATTAGTTTTAAAATGATCTGATAATATTTTCATTGCAAAGCAGACTTTTTGCTATTCTTATTGTCATTTTTGTAAAAGAATCATGTTGCTTAATAATTAGTATATGTCTTTAAAAAGCCTGGCCAGGTACTATTGAGTTATTTTTTTCCCTCTATCTATCTTGCTTATTATGGGCGTAGGGCAGTGATTCAGGGCAAGCACTGAGCAGATAGGGTCCGGAGCTGTCACTCACACTTTCTTCTGTCACCCGCACCCACTTTTCTGTCGGGCCCTATGGCTGCGCTCGGGATAGAATCACATGTTGCCTTTTGAACGGGACGCGGAAGATAATGGGGGCACGAATGTATGAATGAATGAGAGAACAAGAGGTAGAAGGCCAGCTGCTTTCTGATATCCTCCTGATCGTGTCCGACACATTAAGAGAATTCTACCGTCTCTACTTTTACGCCCGACGTTGGAATAATCATCTGTTTTTCCGCGGATCCATTTTCAACTGTTTCAAGGAGGTGAGAGCGATCTTTTTTTCTCCATTTTTGCTTGCGGGAGTTTAAGAGACTGTTTTGCTCAAGCATTTCGATTGATGGATTATTTTTGCCGTGGATTATTGTCGTGTTGGTGGACCGATTGAAGATCCTGAATTTTTCGTGAACCTTTTTTTGTTTAATGGACTAAACGAAGCGCTTTAGGCGCGTCTTTCCCTGTATTTCTTGTGCCGCATCCGCGGTTTTGGACAATGACTCTGGCCTGCGGGCTTATTCTCTCTCTCTCTCTTTTTCCACTTACTCCCTCTCACGAAGCACTTAAATAAATCACAGCATTATAGTATAAGTTTGAATGTGTGTTTAATGAACGAATTTCTTTAATTTTGTGGCGACTCGAGCCGAGTTTGTTACAGTGGTGGCCAGTACGGGGATTTAAACGCACATTCTTTGAACTTATCACTTATCACTCTTTCTCCTTAGTTAATATCTTTACTTTCTCCACTTTAATCTTGCTATCAAGATGTATATGGAATCAGGGCCATTGGTAGATATCGTAGACGACCAGGGAAAGGGAGGTAATAGGCCAGGTACTCCTTGTCCTCCACCCTCCATTCAGCCAATGCACCCTCACGTTACCTTGAGGCAACGGGTAGATCGCCTCACTGATTCTCTTGGTTCTCTATACATTAATGACCAAAGCACGGCCGCAGCATCTAATATAACACCGAGAGGTGCCAGTAATATTGGTGGAGGAATTATTGAAGAAAGTGAACATGATAGCAATGAGAAGGAGAGTGGGAGTGAAGAGGAGGAAGAAGAGGATGGAAAAGAGAGTGAAGAGGAAGTTGAGGACGATGATGATACTGTTTCTCACAAACCTTCACGCTATACACCTGTTTACTATACAGAAATGAATGAACTTCGAAAGCAACTCAAAGAAACTAATATGCGTTTCCAAGCTCTTCAAAAGCAGGTTCTGGAGGCAAATTCCAGTGCAATTATAAGAGAAGAAATATTGAGACAAACATTAGACACAAAAGTTGAAGATGTCAAGAACTTTTCTACTGAACTTTCAGAGAATTTGGAGGATGCAATAGTGCGCTGTCTGCAGAGACGAGATGTGCAGTGGCAGACTCAGTTAAACCAAGTCAAACTGACCAGCACCCCTAAATTGTCTCCTGTAAATCAAGGAGGGAGTAAGTCAGGAGAAAAGTTGCTTTTTAACCTTACAAGTCCCTCTGATTTTACTGGGCCAAGAGGAGGGAAGCCCCCTATTAAGCTAAATTTTCCTAAGTTTGGGGCAGATAGCGAAACAAAGGACCCAATGACTTATTTAGAGCTTTGTACTGAATTTCTTGAATTAAGACCAATGCCAGATGCTGAAATTTTGGCCACATTGTCATCAGTACTTAAAGGCTCTGCTAAAAGCTGGTGGATAGCGGAACGCAAAAACATCCATTCATGGGGGGAATTCAAGACTGCATTTGCCTCAGCTTTTCTGGCTAATGATTTCATGCTGGAGATTGAAGAGCGCCTGCGCAACCGCATTCAGGCCCCCGGTGAGTCCATAAGAGACTATGCTTATGATTATCGAGCTCTTGCTCTGAAATGGAAACCCGACATTGACGAGGCAACATTAGTAAAGCGCATACTCAACAATGCTAATCCAAAAATTGCACCTGGTTTACGAGGCACTGTGAACACTGTAGCTGATCTGGTTAAAGTTGGCAGCATGATTGAAAGTGACATGGCCTCACAGAAAAGCTACTGGGCCAAAGTCAATGCTGAGAAACCACCGAACCAGCAACAGAAGAAAAAAGCTGACTTAATAGTTGTAAAATCGGAATCCCACTCTCAGGCTAGAGTTAAACATCCTCACTCTCTCCTTGCCGTTAACATCTCCATCAGAGGTTTCCAGGGGCCCGCCCTGCTGGACACAGGGAGTACTTTCACTCTGATGTGTGACAAGCTATGGCGACAGGTTAAGAAAACACAAGAAAACCTGACACCTTGTGGAAATCAGGAATTTGCGCTGGCAAATGGTACAGCAAAGAGGGCCTTAGGAAAAGCTCATTGTGCCATTAACCTCCACGACAGTTACTGGACTCATTCCATATATGTGCTTGCAGATGAAGATCTTGCTTTTCCAATCATTTTAGGCCTAGACTTCCTGCAAAAAAGTGGCCTACGACTGGACTTCATGCGAGGAACTTATGGAGTGAGAGATGGCCAACAGCTGACATACTACCCATTCATTAATCAGAGTGAGAGGGAGAAAGAATGGCGCACAACTGATGGAACAGCAAGCTTAAGCATTTATTATGCTTTACCTCTCAGTGACCAACCATCTACGACACGGTCTGCCTGTCTGAACATTCTATCTGACCTACCCTCTGAATCTAGGCCTGACCTCTTACAGTTGATGAATGAATGGCCGTCTATCTGCTCTGGTGACCTGGGGAAAACATCTGTGGTGAAGCATACCATCCGCCTAACCGACGACATACCCCTGCGATGTCCAGCTTACCGGGTGTCACCTCTTAAGAAAGACATCATCCAGCAGCAGTTGAAGGAGATGTTAGCTGATGGAATCATTGAACCCTCTTCTTCACCATATGCCAGTCCTGTCGTGCTTGTCCCTAAACCTGGGGGAAAGTGGCGTTTCTGTGTTGATTATAGGCGTCTGAACAAAAAGACCTTGTTTGACGCTTATCCAATGCCCAAAATACATGACATCCTTGAGTCTTTTGCGGGAGCAAGTGTATTCAGTTCTTTAGACCTGCGCTCTGGGTACTGGCAGGTTGCCATGGCTGAAGCCTGCATTGAGAAGACTGCATTCATCACCCCGTTTGGCTTATACCATTTCCTCTCTATGCCTTTCGGCCTGATGAACTCGGGGGCCACGTTCCAGAGACTTATGGAAAATGTTTTGGCTGACCTGAAAGGTGTTTGTTGTTTTGTTTACATTGATGACATCATCGTATATTCAAAATCAGAAGCGTCTCACCTGGAAGATCTGAAGAAAGTGTTTGAAAAACTCCATAATGCCTCCCTGACTCTCAACCTGAAAAAATGCCATTTCTTCAAATCCTCTCTGAAGTTCCTAGGCCATCAAGTGTCCGGCCAGGGTATTTCAGCAGATCCTGAAAAGCTCAAGGCCATTGATGAATACCCCCGGCCACAAAACATCCGAGAACTCCAGCGGTTCTTGGGCCTCGCTGGTTGGTATCATAAGTTCATTAAAAATTTTGCTGACCTGGCCGCCCCTCTGAATAACTTGAAGAAAAGGGACGTTGCATGGAGATGGACGGAAGACTGTGAGAGAAACTGGGAGAGCCTGAAACAAGCGTTACAGTCCCCTCCGGTCCTCTCTCATCCAGATCTGGAAAAACCCTTTAAGGTCTCCACGGATGCTAGTGACGTTGGCCTGGGTGCCGTGTTGACCCAAGAGGATGATGATGGTGAACATGTGATCGCTTTTGCATCCCGTTTACTGAATGCAGCCGAGCGAAACTACTCTGTTTCAGAAAAGGAGTGTTTGGCCGTGGTCTGGGCAGTGGAAAGGTGGCAACATTTTCTGGAAGGAGTGCAATTTGAAGTCATAACTGACCATGCAGCCCTGTCTTGGGTCTTCAATGCGCCAAAAACGTCCTCTCGCCTCACACGCTGGGCCCTCAGACTCCAGCCCTTCACATTCACCGTGCGGTACAGGAAGGGGACCTTGAATGTAGTCCCGGATGCTCTGTCCCGTATCCCTGGGCCCAGTGCTGATGATGTGCCGACCACCACAAGCCTTGCTGTTTGCTATAGCACAGCCAAAGTGTCCACTGACCTGCCAAACTCTCTGGATGAGATAGCCACTGCTCAAAACAACGATGATTACATCAAAGATGTCCGTAAGCAGATGCCAGCTCCCACGTCTCTTCCTCCAGACCGCATTTCCTTTCTTGACCACCAGGGGCTGTTATGCAGAAGAGTGCCAATAGCTCGGGATGGACACAAGTACCAGCTGGTTGTCCCAAAGGGCCTACATCTCACCTTTTTGCAATACTTCCATGATAACCCTCTAGGGGGACACTTTGGACAACTAAAGACCCTCCTGCGCATCCTGGAAGTAGCCTGGTGGCCAGACATTCGTAAAGACACTTGGAAACATGTCAAAGAATGTTCCGTCTGCCAGCAGCACAAACCCTGTAACACCAAGCCTAGTGGTTTGCTGCAGTCAACGCAAGTGTCAGAGGTTGGTGAAATGTTGGGCATCGACATCATGGGTCCATTCCCTCGTAGCCGGAAAAATAACCACTACTTGGTTGTGCTTGTAGACTATTACTCAAAATGGATTGAGCTCTTCCCGGTGCATAACAGCAAGACGCCCAAACTGGTGAGAATTCTCACAGAAGAGGTCTTCACCAGGTGGGGTACTCCCAAATATCTTCTGTCTGACCGGGGGAGCCAGTTCACCAGCCATCTCTTGAGAAACATCTGCAAAGCATGGGGAGTGACCAACAAATTTACCACCAGCTATCATCCCCAAACAAACCAGACAGAAAGGGTGAACCGTTCTCTTAAATGCATGATTGCGTCCTATGTTGCAGGAAAGCACAAGGATTGGGACAAGTGGGTCCATGAATTCCGCTTTGCCATCAATTCCTCGTGGCAAGAGTCCACAGGCTATTCCCCAGCCATTCTGCACCTGGGCCGCTCTCTGAAAGGCCCTCTTGAACAGCTGCTGCCCAAAGCTCCTTCCCCAGCTTCGTCTAGACACACTCTTTTGGAGAGACAGTTGGAACTGAAAAAGGAAGTGGCAGAGAATGTCAAGAAGGCCCACGAGAAACAAGCAAAGTATTACAACCTGAAGCGACGAGATGTCCAGTTCGCACCAAGCGACCTGGTGTGGGTCAAAGCTCACCCATTGTCTGACGCATCCAAGGGGTTCACTGCCAAGCTGGCACCAAAGTGGACCGGGCCATGTACAGTGGAAAAGAAATTAGGACCTTTGAACTACAGAGTTCATTTCTCTGATCACTCCATGGATACTGTAAATGTGGTGAATATGAAACCCTACTTTGGGCCTCCTCCCACCATTTCCAGTCTGGGGGCGGGGACTGTAGCATCCGCCACATAAATGGTCATATTAGTTTTAAAATGATCTGATAATATTTTCATTGCAAAGCAGACTTTTTGCTATTCTTATTGTCATTTTTGTAAAAGAATCATGTTGCTTAATAATTAGTATATGTCTTTAAAAAGCCTGGCCAGGTACTATTGAGTTATTTTTTTCCCTCTATCTATCTTGCTTATTATGGGCGTAGGGCAGTGATTCAGGGCAAGCACTGAGCAGATAGGGTCCGGAGCTGTCACTCACACTTTCTTCTGTCACCCGCACCCACTTTTCTGTCGGGCCCTATGGCTGCGCTCGGGATAGAATCACATGTTGCCTTTTGAACGGGACGCGGAAGATAATGGGGGCACGAATGTATGAATGAATGAGAGAACAAGAGGTAGAAGGCCAGCTGCTTTCTGATATCCTCCTGATCGTGTCCGACACATTAAGAGAATTCTACCGTCTCTACTTTTACGCCCGACGTTGGAATAATCATCTGTTTTTCCGCGGATCCATTTTCAACTGTTTCAAGGAGGTGAGAGCGATCTTTTTTTCTCCATTTTTGCTTGCGGGAGTTTAAGAGACTGTTTTGCTCAAGCATTTCGATTGATGGATTATTTTTGCCGTGGATTATTGTCGTGTTGGTGGACCGATTGAAGATCCTGAATTTTTCGTGAACCTTTTTTTGTTTAATGGACTAAACGAAGCGCTTTAGGCGCGTCTTTCCCTGTATTTCTTGTGCCGCATCCGCGGTTTTGGACAATGACTCTGGCCTGCGGGCTTATTCTCTCTCTCTCTCTTTTTCCACTTACTCCCTCTCACGAAGCACTTAAATAAATCACAGCATTATAGTATAAGTTTGAATGTGTGTTTAATGAACGAATTTCTTTAATTTTGTGGCGACTCGAGCCGAGTTTGTTACATAGGCACTTTGTAATGAACGGAGGAATAATTAAACCCTACCTCAAACACCGAGTGATAGAGAGCTGAAGTTGAGATTTAGAATTGTTTTTATGTATAAGTTTCATTCATTGTCTAGCAACAGGACTCCAGCAAACTCCTGTCAGCAAAATATGGCAGGAGTGAGGAGCTACCCTGAGGGCAGTATGATGAGAGTCAAACTGGTGGCAGAAGGGTTGTTGTCAGGGCATTAGCACACACATTTAGTGGAAGAAACAGGAGCAGCACTATGGTGAGGCACAAATGGGAATGTCAGAAGCTATGAGATCCTTGGATGAAATGACTGACGGTGTAATATAGCCTAATTTTACTACATATCACTTCATGGCTGTCCTTGACTACGGTAAGGTAGACTGTTGTAGATGATGGACTTCAACAATAATACAGTTATATGGTGGTCCAATTTTAATCAAAGCCATTATATGCTATTTAATCTAGTTCAATGAGTAATAACCATGGAAACAAATCTCTTTCTTTCATCTCTTTTGCCCTCTGCCTGCTATTCCACTTGTTCCATCACTGGTGTTGTCATCTTTAGCTGACATTATCTTGGCTCACTTCCTGGTATCCTACACTGCTCACTGAAAAAACTAGCCTATACACTCTTTACACTTAGTAAAATGCCACTCAGGCTTCTAGACTGGCTTCTAGAAAGTTATGGGGATCACATGTTATATTCTTTTGAGTTAATTTCAAAGAGGACGAAACCAGCATATGCAATCTTTAATTAAACAGATGTGTGGTGAAATTCCACAAAATATTAGCTAACCACTAATGTGATGAGCAACTGATTTATAATTTAGCCACGTATTTATTATTTATCAGCTACTGCTTCCATCCATGCTTTTTGAATAACATTAAAACATACAGATGAATCTATTTGCTCGGTCTGTAGAAGTCCTTTAGCAGAACTCAGCGTCTTGCGCCATGCACAATGGCTGTATGAATATCTCATTAGCACTACACACAGTTCTAATGAGCTAGTTGTTCCAACGGGAAATAACGATTTCTGATGAGGCCAAGGAGGACATCAGTGGGTAGTTATCATCATATACACTTTCATTGATTGTAGAGAACTGTATCAAGCCAATAGACCCTGGCATCACCACTCAACACCATCTCACTCGCTGCACACTCTAGCATCGTCAGATTCTGCTTGTTTCAGGCACAACAACAATTGATCTGTTTTAGGGTAATCGTTGGCATTCTCCCAATCAGCTTTAATGACTCCTCTTGTGTCATTATGCTGTGAGACACAAGAGGAGGTGTATAACCCAAATCAGTGCTGTGTGCGCATCACCGTCGACACAAATGGAACTCTTTCGGCTTGTTTGTGAGTCTGCCTCGGAGCCGTCGCGAAAAAAAGGTTGCTCTGATTGGCTGTTTCACTTGCCTTACAGTAGATATTCGCCTGAGAGGCAATTGTGGTAGTTAGTGTTTTGCCTCTGGATGACTAGATCTTATACGGCTGAATGTGACTTCTTTTTTCTTCTGTCTCCCCTTTCTTCCACAACCAAATACCCATCCCTTACAAAAATAGCTGCAGTTATGGGATGAAAAATGCAGTTATGCTGCATTTCCTCATTCCTCTGAAGTACAATGCAGTTTCAAATCCAAAATACTGCACGTCTGCAATATTTCATGTCATTTTTTCATGCCCAACATACTGCATTCCTGCAATTAACTTCAAGGAATTCAAAAACAAATCAAAGAATGAAAAACTTCTTCAATTATTATCAAACATGATGGTCTTGGTTTTGTTCGATTATGAACTATCTGTGGTGAGTGAGAGTGATATCAAAATGCAAGGGAAGCACTGTTTATGTTTTATATACCGGCATGCCTTTGCATTTCGACATATTAGACAGGCCAAGCATTTGCATTGTAAATAGACAGTAGTCTTTGCAGTGTGTCGTAGTGTACAGTAACCTCTTTCACCACACTGAGGTAATACAAGGTGACTGAACAGGCAGCATTGTAGCTAGTGCTCTCAAAGTCTCCTCAGTATGTGCTTGGCTTAAGACCTTTTACACTCCTATGCAGAGGGCATACAGTATCTGTCCATTCTGTATACCACCAATTCTAACAAGTCACTATTTTGTTGATAGTCCACACACTGATACGTTTGCATTATATGTGGCCCAGTGTTACGTCTATTGCACATGCTCATGCACAATCATACACTGATGATGTTATTGTTTGTGAGTCAAAAGTTCAAGGCTGTTTAAACAGTTGCTCTGTTTCAAACTCGCTGAAGCTACTTGAAGCGACCCACACTGCTGGGTAGAGTAGTGACACCATTAGCGTGTTTTGTCCTCTGTTCTCAAGGGGCGTGTTAATCAAGCCCACAATGTTTTTACAGTGTTTGCTGTGTCTAAAAGTCTGCGCGCTGCATCACAACTGCTATTGTGTTCAAAAGACGACAAAACGTTTCACCACATGAGACTACAGTATATAGTGTAGTGCTATTCCTTCAGTTACAGTAAACTGAACTTTTTAAGTCTGTACTTCAAATCTGTTGTAAAATAGTTTGAGAAGTATACATCTGATATGGGAGTGTACTGTATGTGTCAAAGAGAAACAGTAATGTGTAATGAGGTAAGAAGTAATATGTAATGAGGTAAGAAGTTTTAATCACTAATACATCTAAATTATGCTACTTTTGGCAGGAAATATCAATAAGTAGAAGATTGTCCTACTTTCAGTGACCCCAAACTCTGCCTCTCCTCCGAAGATAAATAGCCGTAGCAGTAGCAAGATTGAGAGA
>NC_085011.1:10102011-10114511 GCF_963854185.1 Sardina pilchardus
GGATGATAACCTCATTCTCTTGGTGATGGCAACCAGATCCACAACACTGATAGGCTGAAAGGACTCCAGAGTGACAAGTTGAGGGGGAGGAGGCTGACTACGGTTGTGGGGGTAAGGCATTGGCTGTATACTGGCTCGGATAGACAAAGCACATGGAGTTGGAGCCACGCGTCAGACATGAGGGAGAGAGAGAGAGAGAGAGAGAGAGAGAGAGAGAGAGAGAGAGAGAGAGAGAGAGAGAGAGAGAGAGAGAGAGAGAGAGAGAAAGGAAAGAGAGAGAGCGGGAGAGGGGGACATGCAAGACAGAGCGAAGGAGAGGCAGGACAGTGTCCTCCTAAACACCTTTATCTTTTAGAAAATAGAGTATTTGTAGCTGGTAAGGACATTCTGTAACATCAACAACAAGCGATATTCATTCTTTGCATAGATCAAAACTGTCCCTCCAACATGAAACAGTATAGAATTACAAACAGATGACATGACACTGGGAACAAAGAGTATTGGTTATCAAACCACATGAGTCATTGGAACATCTTGAAATCAGGGCTTGACTACTTCTAAAGTGATGCATTGCTTCAAGAGGACTTGATGCCAGCCAGTGGAGCTATTCAGTATGAATCCAGTTGAACGACTGAAAGAAAGTGATTTCCTAGGAGATGAATGCCTTTACACAGCCCTTACATGGTCAGTTTTTGTAACACTTAGAACTTTTTATATGGTCACAAATCCATCTTTCAATTGCTCATGTACAAAAGAAGTCTGGATCTCAACAAGCCCGGGGATTTGTCATGCTGTGGCCCATGGATTGCCATTGCTGTGTTACGTTAAGTATTGTACTGTAAGTTGATAACTACTAAACCGTGCGACTCTATTTGTGCATTCCAAGTGGAGACAGGGGCCCATGTAAGAGAAGTTTAGTAAGAGAAGACTTTGTTGAATCAACTCCCTCGATACACACACACACACACACACACACACACACACACACACACACTTACACTGTGAACAGCAAAAGTACAGATTCAGCCGTGGCACAGTTCTCCGTGGTGCCTAACCATGCCATGGGATGTGCAGTGTGTGGAGATGAGTCTGCGCTCACATGGTCCCCTCAGCACCAACTACTGCCACAGAGCAGGTCCTAATTGTCTCTTATTATTCTCTTTCCTCTCATGTCTCCCCCTCTTCTCTCTCTCTCTCTCTCTCTCTCTCTCTCTCTCTCTTCTCCTCCTCTCTGATACTCTAGCGGGACAATCAGTGATGATTGTGGCGTTTGGAGCGCTTGATTGCGTGCGGAACTCAAACGGAGTGAGGAAACCCATCCAACTGTCTCTGTTGTGTGCAAGTGTCCCATTCCCCCTCGACTCTTCTCAGATACTGTAGCTAGTTATCATTCGCGAGGAAGACTTAGCTCAAAAAAAGAGTAATGAGAACAGGCAGAGATGAATTTGCATCTCAAGTCTCCAATTGCAGAGTAGATGGAAGGCATCGAGACGTGTTATTTCTGAAACGAAAACAAATTACATCAGCTTTCATCCACCGTGTCCTCGTCCCCAGAGAGATTGAAAGAGTGTCACCTCATGTGCTTAGATGTACATCCCCTCAAAGAGAATTCCAGATCACGGCTGATTCCTTCCTCGATAGCGTCCGACAGCGGCGCGGAATCACTCCCCCGCATCCGGCCCGGAGTCACTCCCGCATCCGACCCGGAGTCCGCTGCCTTCCGGGCGAGCGGTGAGAAGTAGCCAGTAACCGAGGCTCATCAAAGACTAGATTGGATTTCTCTGTAGAGTGGTTCTGAAGCGCACTGTAGTAGCGTAGAGGCGGCCGATACTCCTTCAAAGTCCGCCCGCAGGACGTCTCAGAGTTCATGGTATACGGAATGTGACTGCCTGCAGAGAGCCTGTCATTCTGCAGTAAATGATACAGCCCCACATCAATCATGTGTCCGTGTAGTGACATGCCGACAAGTGTAATAGACAGTCAGGGTAATGAATAAAGCATGAGTGAAGTATTAGGAAGCATGCCTTGCATTCAGTGGCAACTGTTTGCTACTAGAGCAGAGTTCCTAGTCCATCACCATCAGTCAATGATGTTATACTGTATTGACTGAAACGTATACACATTCACACTCAGACACACACACACACACACACACACACACACACATACTGACAGAGAAATGAAGGATCTGTTTATAAAGACTATCGACCTCTTTTGACAGAGAGTGGTGGGATCACGGATGGCTTAGATGTTTATTTTGGTCTGTGTGGGTCTACTGTGGCCTGTGTTCTGTGTACATCATGAGACCGACTGTGTGGGTGGGATTCCTCTGTCAGCAAAGCACATTAAACATCAGTTTCAAATGACAGCTCTGCAGAAACTGTATATTATTAAAAGCAAGAAAACATGGAATAGGATTAGAGTACTACAAGACAACTGGCACAATAATATTCTAGCATCTTTATTCAAACCTACAGTAAATACAGTATATATATATATATATATATATATATGAAATAGAAATAAACTTCCTTGAGCAATTATACATTCAAGCCCTGGCTGTATTCAGGTACTGTAACTGCAAAAAAGTGGGCACAAAAGAGACAGCTAGGGAATACAGTTTGTCAGGAGCGAGCAACAAGAGCCCTCCCCCACCAACATCCATGTCACTACTAGTCACGGTCACCGCTCCCACATACACTTACGCACACACAAACACACACACACACACACACACACACACACACACACCACCATGCAGAGCGGGCGCGGCCCACTGAGCCTCCGCTCCATGCTGGTCAGGGCGATTACGGAAGCCGGGGGATGACAGATCGGAGCGGACAGCCAATGGAGGAGAAGGATGTTGGGAGGCCCCAGCGCGGCGCCGGGCAGTGGGGCGCGATCACTCGTCTCAGCAGCTCCGCTCCCTGGAGACAGGAAGACCCCGCTCGCGCTCCTGCTTGTGCCCGCGCGCCCTGGTTATCCAACGTCAAAACTCCCCCTAATGACGCTGGTGACCGGACACCCAGGGCCCCCGCGCCGGTTACTCAACGCTTGCCAGTGTGAGGCCTGTTACTCAATGCTCTCAGCGGCCGTGGCAGTGCAGTGCAGTGCACTGAGTTGCTTATTGTGCAGTGGGCCCTGGTGACTGTACTGTACGTCGACAGGGTGGGAGGTTTTCGTGTCGGGGGCTTAAATCGGTTCAGGGGTGTGTGGGCAAACTTCGGGACCGCTGACACCAGCACGCGATGTTTAGTGTGAAATGTTGCAGACACAACTTTTCTGCTGAGCAGAACACACACAGACACACACATACACTCACGCACACTCGCAGTGGGGCAGACAGAGACAATAGAGATGTGATGAGTTATGGAACAACTACATTGCAAGGATTACAAACTGTTGCGTACATACAGTATGTGTGTGTGAGAGAGAGAGAGGGAGAGAGGAAAGGGAGAAAGAAAAATAGAGAGATGGAGTAGTCTTTCTTTGTGAATGTAGTGAGAAGGGCCCTATGGACAATGGCAGGTGTGACGATGTGGACGACGTGATGAACTGCAAGACCCTGGCATTATAGATTCACTGCTAGAGAGATCATCAATCTGTGTTAGAGACTCAGTCAGGTCTGAAGAGTCCTTTACCGCTCAGCGCTCCTCTGTGACCACGGCGCTGGTGAGGATCAGGTGATCTAGGTCAGAGTGATATCTCATCAGCCTGCCTCATGATGAACATCTCCTGCTGAGATACTGTAGCTTTTTCATTCACAGAAAATAACGATATCCAATCAGCAGGATCTGACTTACAGTACAATGACATTCGCTTCTCCGTGGACTTTTGGTCCCTGGACTTTTTTATATTTTGTAGAGTGAGAGTGAATAAACTGGGGGTATGAAGTGTGCGTGTGTGTGTGTGTGTGTGTGTGTGTGTGTGTGTGTGTGTGTGTGTGTGTGTGTGTGTGTGTGTGTGTGTGTGTGTGTGTGTGTGTGTGTGTGTGTGTGTGTGTGTGTGTGTGTGTGTGTGTGTGTGTGTGAGTGAGTGTGTGTGTCTGTGTCTCTCTGTGTGTGTGTGTGTGTGTGTGTTGTGTGGAAGTACAGCATCTCTCCCTTCTCCAGTCTAACACTGACAGCTTGCCTGCTACGGGCTGGGTTCATAAGCGTCCGCTGGGGTACGCCATCAGGAATCAGGCTCACATGTGATTACAGCACAGCTTGATCAAGGTGGAGCAGCTCATATTCTCCCAGCACCAGAGAAAAAGCGTAAAAAACCCGCAAAGATACGAGATCAAAACAGAGGACTGGTTCGATTGTGCTGAGGTATTTTTGACAGAAAAAGAGTGCAAGATCAGGATTACCCATTTTCCTCATCATCTTTTTTTTAAAAAAAAAGCCTTGGGGATGTTGTAGGCTGTTGTGTATGCCATTTGCTGGATTTGCAGTAATGTTTTAACCCTTATGTTGTCCTTGGGGTCAATTTGACCCCAAGCAGTGTTTACAGTAACATCATAAAATATATGGTTCACTTTTTTTGTTTTGCTTCAAGTTTCATGACTTTTCCTCATTTGAAGGGTACAACAGAGTAAACATGAAATTTGCACAAAAATATGTTTCCAATGTCCTGTAAAAAAAATAGTTACGTTGGTGGTATTGGGGTCAATTTGACCCCATTTTTATGAAACATGATGAAAATGAATATTTGACAAATTATGGATATTATTATTGTAATAGTATGAGAACATGTAGTTATTATCATTATTGCATATACAAGTACATATTACATATAAGTTATTTTGGCAGGTCTGAAAAAGTCCAAAAAGTCAGCCTTTGGGCTGTTGACACTGGATTGGCCATATTGCCAGTCAGGGTTCCAGGGTTCATAAAGGGGTGTGGGGGGTGGGATTGTTTTGTATGGCTTTTGATGGTGGTTATTACACTCTTGTTTAGTACCTACCACAAAAAAAATTGGGTAAAAAAAATAATTTGTATCATTTTTTGAGAGTTTTTTTAGCTGGGGTCAAATTGACCCCAAGGACAACGAACGTCGGTAAGATTTGAGGACAACATGAGGGTTAAACATACACAAAGACTACTGTACAAGCACCTCTTCTGTTGACTTCCCTGCCTTTGAATAATTCACCGCCATAAATACAGAAATTTGAGGGAACATTTCTATCAGACATTGGAACCAAGCAGTAGTTGGCGACAGAATATTTCCGTTTAGCCCACCATGTCCCTTTCATCTCCTCAGCTCTTATCGCTACATAATTGAATCTTTTATAACCTGCTAAGTCGCTCCTTATTCTTTATCCCCCTGGCCTCTGGAATCTTCTGTACTCACTCATACACTCTGACAGAGTCTCACTCTGGACAACCTGTGTGTGTGTGTGTGTGTGTGTGTGTGTGTGTGTGTGTGTGTGTGTGACGTATGAGTCACAGTCCTGGGATTCAGCTCACAAGGATCAATTAGTCCCCATTTGAAGTGGAACTGATACGCTTTCAAGGTGTTAGGGCACAGCACTACTGGCCCCTGGCCTCACCATGGTACTGTGACTCATGAACAAATTGACTGGTTCAGGCCTGTTCTCAGACATAATTATGCTACGAACGCCAGGCTGACACAAACGTATTGAAACTATTGAATTATTGTATTTATTAAGCCTTTCGGTAGCTGTTATGATGAAATTGGCATCCATGAAACACTAGCAAATCGTTTTGCTTACAGTAGGTCAGCCCATGGCTTTGTCCCGTCAATCTGTGAATATTTTTAGGTTGCTTCGCAAGGGGTTGAATATAGAACTACCTAGTGACTAATTGAAAGAACAGAGTGGGTTTTTTTTGGGGGGAGGGTGCAATCGACTGGCGAGCTGCAGTGATTGCTGATAAAAGCGTTGTGCCGACTCATCGATTGGACAGCCAGCGGCACAGGCCTAAGAACAGCAGCGGTTCTGATCGATTGATCCGGGGATGAAAATATTCAGTCAGGCGGCGCCGGCATGATGGTGGCATGGTGGCAGAGAACCGGCCGCTGGGGGAGGAGGTGTGTGTGTGTGTGTGTGTGTGTGTGTGTGTGTGTGTGTGTGTGTGTGTGTGTGTGTGTGTGTGTGTGTGTGTGTGTGTGGGTGTTTGTGTGTGTGTGTGTGTGTGTGTGTGTGTGTGTGTGTGTGTGTGTGTGTGTGTCTGTGTGTGTGTGTGTGTGTGTGTGTGTGTGTGTGTGTGTGTGTGTGCGTGCGTGTGTGTTTGTGTCACCCAGGTTGTGAGAGCCGCATTCGGGGAGCGGGTTTGGGGAGGAGGGCCCCGCTGGTGGCCGGCTCCTGGAGTGGTTGTGAATTGGCTGCTGTGGGCCCGGCCTCCCACAGAGGTCAGCAGCACATCATCACAGGGACTCGGGGGGCTGGTAATGGAACAGCCAGGCTGGGTGATGTGTCTGTTGACAGCTCCCCTCCTACACACACATGATACAAACACATACAGATAGGCTTAAACACACACACAGACACACACACACGCACGCACACACACACACACACACGCACACACACACACACACACACACACACACACACACACACACACACACACACACACACACACACACACACACACACACACACACACACACATGCTCGGTTGTCCAGTGGGAACCTCTCTCTCTTTTCCCTCTCCTCCCTCAGGGTACACGGTTAAGGCTGTGCTTTGCATCAGCAGCAGTGAGTGGAGAGTGGCACTGGAGAAACAAACTCTCACACTGAGAGAGAGAGAGAGAGAGAGGGAGAGGGAGAGAGAGATGGGAGAGAGGGAGAAGATGGAGGAAGAGGAGAGGGAGGAAGAGGAGTGAGTGGGAGGAGAAGGGAGAGCGTACGGTGGGGACGAGCGTGAGAGAGATTGGTGTGTGACAAACCCTCCTTTCTAATGATGTTCCCCGAAGCGAACAAGAGGATGAGGGAGAGAGAGCAGGAGAGAGAGAGAGAGAGAGAGAGAGAGAGGAGCGAGAGAGAGAGCAGGAGAGATGGAACAGATGAAAGAAAAGTAGCTGAGATATGCTGGTGTGGTGGCCGTGGCGGAGAGGCTTTTAGCTCAATACCGCTATGCCGAGTGTGCCAGCCAGGATCCTTTTTCTATCACTTCAATTTCTCTGCATCTTTTCACTCAAACGTCCTCTTTTCCTCCACTCCTCCTCCCTCCCCCCATGCCCTCTCGCTCTATCATCGTCACCCCTTCTCCTCCCTCCCTCCGCCTTGCACTCTATCATCATATCGCTCCTCTTATCTCGCAGTCTCAGTCACGGCCTGCCCGTATCCCTCTTTCTGGATACAGTATTCTGTCTCTTCTCCCAAGGATGCTTTTATTACTTTTTTTTTTTACTTTCACAAGTTTTCTACTGTATCGTTAGCATAGCGGTGTGTGTGTGTGTGTGTGTGTGAAAGTGAAGGGGTGATGAAAGAGAAAGAACATTACTGCTTTCCACTCCCCTACAATGACACGCTACCACTGGTTATCTCACCATCTCTCTCTCTCTCTCCACTCAATAGTCTGTACCACTCTGATCTGTTTCTGATTTGTTTACACAGGCTCATTCACCATGCCCTGATGAAAGCGCTACTGAAATTGTATTTTCTCTCTTTTTTCATCTTTCTTTCTTTCTTTCTTTCTTTCTTTCTTTCTTTCTCTCTCTCTGTTTCTCCCTACCTCTCTCTCTATAACACACACACACACACACACACACACACACACTCACACTCAGAGACACGCCTGTGCACACTATACACACACTCAAACACACTTGTAGGCTGTTTACCCTGGTGGAGGCTGTGAGCTGCATGAGTATTGTTGCCTGTTGAACTGCTGAGCTGAGAGAGAATGGGCCCAGAGCTCCCCCTGCAGGCAACTCTGTGAACTGACAGGCAAACGGAGCAAGCGGTCGAAGCTGTGGAGCGTAACAATGCACAGTACTTCCTTCCCAAGCTGAGGGATCATGGCACTAAGGATGTGAGTTGATGTAGAAAAAAGCCCTCACTTCTACCCAGCCATGTCCTTCTTTTCTCTGTTGCCCTCTTTTTATGTGTACCCCTTTTCCACTTCTCAGAACAGGACAGCCTAAAAAAAAACAGCATTGGCATTATACATTTGAAATCATAATTAGAAAATTCACTGCACTGAAACATTCAACTAAATCTTCAAGAAATAGCATATCTGCCTGCTGCAGTTCTGCCTCTATTTCTTACAGTCTATGCTCTACCCCTTACCACTACTCCAGTGGAGCAGCAACTGTTCTAGTAGCCATGTGACATTCATCTCAGCCCCCACAAGGTGTCCCTGTTGGCTTGTGTCAGAGTGAGTGGCGCGGGTGGGAGTGATGCGCAGCACTCCTGGGCAGCCAGCACTCAGTGCTCGGTGTGGGGGAGCGAGCAGAGAGAGAGAGTCATGATGATCCACCAGTGTTACCACCAGCGGTGGGGTGCCTGCCTGCCCACGGAGGAAGTGTGGCGCACAGCGAAGACGTGAGTGTGAACGCGGCGGTTTAGAAAGCTGCCGCTGATGATTGTTTCAGACTTGGAGAGCGTGAGGAGATCGCAGGGGGTGCTTTCCTCCATGATTTGGAGCTTCTCGGCGGACATGTGCATAATTTGTGGACTTGAGTCTATCTTCATTTATTTTAGTGTGGGGAAATGGAAGAGATTTCACATCTTGAATGGCGATGCATAAAAAAGCATAATGCTTTTAAGAGCATAATGAATATAATGAAAATATGTAAATGTGTTACTGCTAAAGTATTTATGTTCTTGCTTTTAATGAAAAAAGCACACATATTCTGCCTGTACAGTGGATGAATGGTATGTGTGTGTGTGTGTGTGTGTGTGTGTGTGTGTGTGTGTGAGTGTGAGTCTGAGTGTGAGTGTGAGTGTGAGTGTGAGTGTGAGTGTGTGTGTACAGTATGTGTGTGTGTGTGTGTGTGTGTATTTGCACATGTTTATGAGTGAGTTTGAGAGCTAGAGAACAGAGAACATGGTGTCGAGTAATTGTGTATTCTTGCGTGTGTGTTTGTGTGTGTGTGTGTGTGTGTGTGTGTGTGTGTGTGTGTGTGTGTGTGTGTGTGTGAGTGTGTGTGTGTTCATGCTTGTTGTGTTTTAACCTTTGGGCATCCAGGGAAAACAGAATGCTGAATAAACAAGTAGGCAGGAGTCAGCGTCTGTGTTGTGTTGTGTTGTCTTGTTTTGTGTTGTCTTGTTTTGTCTTGTCTTGTCTTGTCTAGTCTCTTCTCATCTGGTCCTGTCTTGCGTGGTCCTCTGTTCTCCCTAGACACACCTCTCCGCTCAAAGAGAAGATAAACTCCACTCTTCATTATGGCTCACACTTAACCTAACACACTTTCATTAACAGTGTCCGGGCCCCATCTAATGAATTGATAATACCACTCAATCGCAGCGACTTCAACTCCGATGAAAGTTTAATGACGGACAGTTTGTGAAGTGCAGTGGCCGTTAGGTGCCGTTATGCATTAATGAAATGGCGGCGTTAAGAGGCGTTCGGACAGGAGTGTTCCATATTTCATGGCCTCCTCTTTGTTCCACTGCACATCAAGCTCAGGCTGAGGTGTTGATGTACAGTACAGTGTGAACTGTGACTTATTGAACCTGTCACTGTAAATGCATAGGATGCAGACGATAATGAATCTTAATTACTTGGAGATGAGCACGCACAGGATATTTATTATCTGCGGACTCTAGGTATAACATATTGGGCATATGTTTGAGCATATACGAGTTTGGGATGTTGTTGTCTCTCCCTTTTGCCTCTGTTTCCATGGCGCTCAGTGATTTGGCTCGATTTGCCTTGCTGAGTAGTTGGGAATACCCATGAGAATATGACCCCTCCCACGTGAGAATTGTGGTGTTGTATTCTTTCAATTAGCTCATGGGTGTAATGAATAAATCACACAGTAACCTTCTAGTGTGTGTGTGCATACTGTATATAAAAGAACACTGTGATGTGGCTTTAATGCACCAACAAGCTCTAAACTGTTGCAGTCGAAAACCTATTAGGGATTACCTGAGATACGACAAGCCTCGATTATGTTCTCAAGAGATAGAGCTGTTCCACCCAGTTGAGTCAACGTTGCTAATGGGTTTCAAACTGCAGATTACTGATACATTTCTGTGGATCTAAGACAGACTCTGCTACCTCTGAGACCACGCTGTCGTGGCAGTGCGGGCGGCTTCGGTTGCCATCCACGACTCATCAAACACCTCCTTGAGATTAATTGGCTCCGCGCGAGGCTACGCGCAGTAGGCACAACGTGTGAAATAAATCTTTCATGAGCGAATCATTGTTGAACATGCAGCCAAAACGCTGCGAGAGGACGGGGTAACATCTACTTTTATATGTCTTGTGCGCTGTTAATGAGACCCGGGCTTATTTTCAAAGCGCAGAAAAGGGAGCTGTTTAAGAAGAACGAAAGATACACTATGCTAGTCATTTCCATCCATTTGCATAACTTATGGAAATTAAACAGCCATCCATGTCTGGCAAGTGTGGAGTCCTAAAGTTACAATTTGTAATCTGTGTGTGTGGCTTGCAATTGAAGGTCAATGAGGCCAGAGACCATTAAAGCGCTGTGGGAAATAGTGAACAATGACTTTCAGTACCACGGACAGCTCCATGCATTCTAGTGCACTGTGGTTTATGCGCCCCCCTGCTGTGTAATGCACTCCACCGTGGATGTCGTGATGCATTATTTGATAATCTCACAGTATATGAAGGAGACTGCTGTGTGCTCCTCGCGAGCTCAAACCCATTACTGGTGTCGTAGTGTGCAGCCCAACAGTGGCCGAACGCCTTCATGCGAGGGTCAGCGAATAATTCACCTTGCCAATCAGTGTCAGAGCAATTTCAGAAGGGTTACCCACAGGCCATTAAGCTGGGTGGCGCTGGCAACAGATTTCAGCAGAGAGAGAGAGAGAGAGAGAGAGAGAGAGAATTAGCAAATGGACCACGTACACAGACGGACACACAAAGGAAGACACAAACTGTTGGATTCAACACACACACACACACAAACACACACACACACACGCACACACACACACACACACACACACACACACACACACACACACACACACACACATACACGCATGCAGAAGAAAGTGCTCAATAACCCTGTGCGAGGGATTTTAGTCTCTTACCTTTCTTACCTTTCCCTACAACAGCACTCTGACTTGTCTCAAGACCTACCATTGCAATAGGCTGAGAGCAATTTTGGATGTTGTACGCAATATTTCATTTGAGTAGGTAGCTCTTATTAGGGAGGGGTTCGACAACTATCGAACGCCTGTCCACTATCATCTAGCAATAGGCATAACTGGCATATACCGGCATTCTGCTGAATGTCTAGCCAGTGACATATGGTGGCCACAAATGCTATTTAAAAAAAATAGCCATTTTAAGCCCACTCTCAACTTTACTTGACCCTAGCCATTAACAAGCCTAAGATGGCGGCTGACCCAATCCCAAGAAATTGTCTCTGCCCTGACCTAAGGGAGGAGAGGGCTGGAGGGATGTGAGTGGAGTATGCGTGTGTGTGTGTGTGTGTGTGTGTGTGTGTGTGTGTGTGTGTGGGTTATGGGAGGGTGGCAGTATTTTCCCCTATGGAAATTATGATGGTAATTAACAGGCACGTAATGGAACAGCAGTTGATTGCATGCTTATTAGCAGTAGGCCACGCAGTGTCGTGCAAGAGTGTGGTGGCAGTGGTCTGTTCTGTTGCCTCCTGTCTCTGAGGCTCTCAGCAAGGTCCAGTGACCTGGCACTGACTCCAGCAGCCATGTCATACTGTATCAGTGGGGAAGAATCCTGAGACGTATTGAGTATTGAAGGGACTACATCGCTGACTGTGTCTTTTATGGTCTTTTATTGACACCTGAGATCTGTTCAGGTGATGTGTACTGTACGTTGGTACAAACAGTACTCTTTTTTCACTTTTTCACTCCCATCGTAGTCAATTCTCAATTCTCACTCTCTCTACCCCCCTCACTCTGCTTGTCTCTCTCTCTCTCTCTCTCTCTCTCTCTCTCTCTCTCTCTCTCTCTCTCTCGCACACACACACACACACACACACACACACACACACACTCTACTTACCCATCCCTGTGTTTTGCTTTCACTCACAGAACCGGCCCATTAGAAGAGAAGAGCAGCCACCAAAAAAAAAAAAGCTTAAAAGCTTTGCCTGGTGTTTTGATGAGAGATAGCCTGCTCCGTGCTCCAAAAGCAGCATTACCCCGCCGCCACTGGCAGGCCCAGTGCTCTGTGTAATTGATTTTTGTCCCTTATAAGCCACTGCCACGCCAGAGAGACAGAGCGTGGAAGTACATCATCACACCGAGACAGCCAATCCACCGAGCGGGAGAGGAAGGGTAATTGAGTTTCAGATATGAGCACAAACTTTCGGGATGATTTAGGTCTTGTGGTGAGCTTGCATGAAAGACAAAAAGGAGCAAGGCAGCG
>NC_085011.1:10119511-10299511 GCF_963854185.1 Sardina pilchardus
AAAAAGTACGTCCTGGTACGAGTCCCAGAACCCATAAATAAATGTTTATTCGGCTTTTTTTCAAAACCCTTGGATTTAAAGCCAACATCGATCGATAGATTTTCTACGGGAGGGTCTAATTTAGGACTCAGGAGCACACTTGTCTCTCCATTCTCCCAGGGGCGGCGTAAGAGTAAGCTGAGGGAACTTCAATTTCTGTGCCAAAGACCGGACATAATCAGGAACCACGAGTGGTGCGTCTTTTACGCATGAGCGCGTTAAGAATAACAGGGATTTTTTTAGCAGTAGTGTGGATGATATAGTTAAATCGGTCATTCTCATTTTCTCAACGGAATCGCCGGGTGTTTCTCACAATTGAAGACGGCAATGTGACCACTATTTCTATGGTTATCTTTGCAGTCTGATATAACTGCGTAAAATCGTGACTGCATAAACCTTCAGTATTATAACAGCATTTTTATCGTTTCGGATCACTCATTTCCAGTATTTTAGGTAATTGGATACCTAGTGATCACGGGGCGTATCGTGGGAGAGGAACGATGCCATGAAATAAGTTGTTATTGCAGTGTGGGACACCCCCTCGGTGTTTCCCGCAGTGCAAGGAGATTCCGTCGTGAGATTCAAGGCCTGACAAAAGAAGGGAAATATGTCCATGCCTCCTGTCACATTTGGTTTTTGTTTTTCTGAGCGGAAGAGCGGAGCAGCATTCCCACCAGTCAGGATGTAGATGGATCTTGTGCTGAGCCAGTGAACCAGCATTATTTATGCAGTCAAACCCGCTCTCCGCGGCGGCACATCTTAATGCATCACTACCGCTGACTCTTCTTTGATTCCATGTTTTCTTTTCTCTTCTTTACCTGTTTTTTCTCTCCTTTGTCACTGGAAATGTTCATCATCTCAGGTATTCCCTTTCTGGATATCCCTTTTATGTTTTGTTTATATTAGGCTTTATACTGTGTGTGTGACAGAACATTCCAGATTCTTTTATGAGTTTGGCATGAATGCACTGTCTTTTTTTTTTTTTTTTTTTTGTCATGAAGCAGAAAGAAGAGACACTCCCGTGAGATAAGTGTGTTCTCTGTGCTGTGAAACCTCTGTGTGAGGGGTGGTGCAGTGTTTGTGTAGTAGAGTCATGCCTCATCAAATCTCCTCCTCAGCCCTCCAGTGTTACAGGTTGTCCTGCAGTGTGCTCTTAGCCTACTCTTAATATTGGCTGGGCTGTTAGTTTTGTCTAGCATCAGTGACATGACAGACAGACCATGGGTTTGATGTCTCATAGAAATGCATATGACATGGCAGAAAATGCTACCTGCTTGTATTTTGGGATAGTATGCTGTTTCCCAATAAAAAGGATCAAAGAACAAAGCTGTAAGAAAGGCTGTGATAACACAACTCATCTTTTGAACGGCCATTTGCGATGCACAATGATGGATGACTTCTGAATATGGGCAGAGCAGAACAGGGACCAGTATTGTCACTAGCATGAGAGAGTGATACTGTAAGCTGTGTTTGAGCTGTTCGACTGTGGACTGTTGCTTGAGCTTGTCTGCTTTACCAGAAACAGAGCCTCTCTGTCAGGCATTTGTGGGGATAGTGGGTAGCCACTGCGGATGAGCAAAAAAGCTAAGTCTTGGCTGTGTATGTAGGAGGTCTCTTTTTTAAACCAGGGGAGGAGAAGGGGGGGGGGGGGGGGGTCCAGTGGGTGTTGACTGCTTCAGGTACATTACTGACTCTGTAGAAGATGCTGAAAAAACAAAAAACATGTCAGGGTTGCAGCGGGAGAGAGGAAGGCACTAGTAACAACTAGAAGCTGTGGGAGAGATGTGATGCCTTTTTTCACTGCTTAGAGGAGTGACTCAGATTGTGCCTTAAAATGGCAACATTGCTCCCAGTTAAAGAGATTTTGGAGGCATTTAAGGTTGAGAACGCCCATCTAGCATTTATTTTTGTGGAGTATTTCCCTCCCGGACTGTACAAGGGCAACCATGTGCACGGCACATACCTCCTCCGTCAAGGTTCACCTTTGGCCTTTTCCACTGCAGCATATTGATCCAAAAAGAATGGGGAGAAGATCTATTTGCTCTTTAACAGCCCTGTTCAACAGGCACCCAAATACTCAATAGGGATAGATACAGGGTTTCCATCTCCTGTCGCTGGATTGCGTGATGGATTCCCACGATGGGGGTCCAGCCTTCAGATGATTTGTTTCCAAAAGCGTTTCGAAAAATCAATACCTGCCTTAAACATATTTGTGGTTCATCTAGGAGATGTCAGTATTATTAATGGTGTCTTTGTTGGGGGCATCTATGGAACATACCGCTTTACATTTTATTGAGGATTTCTTGTAAAATGATAAGGCCATAAGTCCACAGACAGCTCTTTAAAACACTCATTGCATTTCTCTGGGGAGGACATGAAATAGCATTGACTGGCTAGCCAGGCTGCTTTCCCATGAGACTATTACCGTTAAAGAAAGGGAAAAAAAGATGCCTGTTTGCAAGTACAGTGACTACATGTGAGGACTCCAATCGAAACTGTCATACCAAACCTCACCCTGAACAGTACTGGGAGCCGTAATGTAAAAAAAAAAAATATATATATATATTTTATTAAGCAGTAATTCAGGATTTTGTGGTTGTGTCGTGTGTGTGAGGTAGCTAAGACAGGGAGGTTAGCCATATTGCTGGAAGGCCAACCACTTTAAGTGATGAATATTTAAGAGACCCCTCCTAACAGAGAACATGCTAGTAGTGCAATCGTTTAACCTTACTGAAGTCACTGTGTCCTTTCAATATAAATGACAAAAAAAAAATATGGCCACTTTTGAATGAAGCTCATAGTTCATTAGGCCAGGTGGTCAGATGACTGTTGAAATTAGAAACGGTGATGGTTAATAACGCCCATCAGCATGAACTCACTTAGTGGACGACCGTCATGCATAATAAATCTCGTCTCGGCATGCTGCTGAGTATTGAAGGACAGGTGTGCAATCCATCAGGCAGTCTGGAGCAGCTCAGAAGGTTAACTGCTCTCCCACCTACGGCTCAGAGGCATTTCCGTCCCTTCAGAGACATTTAAAACCCTTTAAAGATAGGATTTTGTGTATGTCAGCAAAATAGCCATTTGATTCTGTTATCCCCTTTGTGGATGTATGAGATTATTTTAGTGCGGGAATAATTTAGTGTTCTATTAGAGAACTGTTTGGTTCTGGCTGGTATACAACAGGAACCTATTTGTTTCCTTGAGTACAGCTCCACACTCCCCACAGGATGAGAAAGCCTTCCTCCCCAGATGAGAGCAGGCTTCATCAGATGAAAAAAAAGAGGAACTACTGACTAGCTTTCACTAGACCCTACACGACACGGGGCTTCCAATCTCTGAGGAACTGTTTGTTCAAAATATTGTCACATCCCATTATATCACGTATGATGAAGCTGGCAGCATTTACTCTCAAATTATTTTCTCCAATATCCCTCGTCCCCTACAGGGTTGCGTAACTCCATCACAGGGCAGGCTACAGTAATCGAGGCAGGATGAGACTCTCAGGAAGCAGGTATGGTAAATGACTATGAAGCCAATAAGCGCATTATATAGAAACAGTGAGTAATATCAAAAAGTTCCACGCCAGCATCTGTCATTTAGTTAAGTAACTAAGTGGGTGGACTTCGTTGCCAGAAGACTGCTCCAGGTCCAGAGTTACATAAGGCCCGGCCATATAAATTCCTTCCCTCTTTGTGGTGGGTCGAGGAGGGGGAGTTGGAGGGGGGTGTTCTGTTTTTAGGGAGACACCTGCGGCAGCAAGGCTCATCAATTAACTCAACAGAGGACCTACGGCCAATCTTTGAAATATTGATCTGTGGAGTGGAGGCCTGGGAACGCTGCCAGAACCTGTAAATGCTCTCCATCACCAGCTTTTAGGCACCGAGGCCTACGGAGAGAGAGAGAGGGATGGAGAGAAAGGATAAAAATGGATAGAGGGAGACAGGGGAAAGAGAGAGAGAGCTGATGGTGGATGAAAGGACAGAGAATGTGAGAGAAACAGAGAGAGAGAGAGAGACAGTTGATATGATGGAGAGGTGGTGTGACATGAGGTGAAAGCTTTTGGTTCTCTGTTGTCCATGCCAGGTGCTGAGTAACCATTGTCACACACTCCATCACTCCATGGCTCCAAGACACACACACACACACACACACACACACACACACACGCACACACACAGACACACACACACACACACACACACACACACACACACACACACACACACACACACACACACACACACACACACACACACACACACACACACACACACACACACACACGTACACACTGATAGATAAACACACACCCACGTCTGTATTCACAAACACGCAGACAGTCTCTCGCGGTCGCGTAGCACATGGCAGGGCCACACTGAGTGTTGCCGTGTCAGTGGGCAGCGTGGTGCGCTAATGGTAGCGGTAGCGGCGCGGCTGCGCGGTGCGCTAACAGTAGCGGTAGCGGCGCGGCTGCGCGGTGGCCTGCCGTGGCCTGTGCTCTCTGGCATCTGCTCCACCAGCTGGGCCTCACAAGGGCTCAACGGGGCGGCGCTCGTGCAGGCATGGGCGGATTGAGCAACCCGGTGACCAGCCACCACCCCCTCCACCCTCACAAGGGGTCTAAGGGTGTGTGTGTGTGCGTGTTTATAGCCATTACCTGTTTGCTTGTCCGTTCTACTGGATCAGTGTCCACACCCCGGGGGGCATTGGTGAAGGAAAATGTGAGTGTTACAGTAGTTGGGGTGTGTGTGTGTGTGTGTGTGTGTGTGTGTGTGTGTGTGTGTGTGTGTGTGTGTCGGTGTATGTGTCGGTGTCGATGTTGGTGTGTGTGTGTGTGTGTGTGTGTGTCTGTATGTGTATGTTAGTCGGTGTGCATGTGTCTGGGTGTGTTTGTGTTTGTCCTTGTGCACGTGTGTGCAAATGTGTGTATGTGTTTGTGTGTGTGTTTATTTTGGTCTAAGTATCAGCCGCATGCATCCCCTACTCCGCGCTGATAAAAACGCTGACTGACAGCTCTCCAGGATGTGCCGTGGCAGCTGAGTCCTCCGTCCCTGACTGCGAGTGTCTGTCGCCACCAACACCGCTGCCACAGATAGTAAACAGACAGTCGGGCCCGCACGCACGCACGCACACACACACACACACACACACACACAGTGTGAGCACACCAGAGCACCAGCCTCACCCCTTCGCGCTGTTTACTCGCTCTGACGCCCCTGTCTGACTCAGGACCCTGTGCCTCTCAACATCCAAGGTGTAAAGTGCCAAATCTGTCACGGAGGATGTTGAAGTGGAACGTCCATGGATTTGGACGTTTTTAAAGTCGAGCCGCGTACATCTATGGGAGAGCAAGTGTTTCTATTTATTTCTGTTGCATTGTAGCACTAGACCTCAGGGGTACAGACGTGCCGTGACCTTTTTTAATATCTAAAAACAGTTGTCTTTTGAAGAGTGAAAAATAGTCAGGTGTTTAAAGGGAAGCTGGATGTTGAAAGCTTTTAGGAGTGCAGATGTAGGATTGGAATAGCTAATGCATACACACACACACACATACACACACACACACACACACACACACACACACACACACACACCCTCTCACTCAAACACATCCCATCTGCTGATGAGTCAGAGACTCAGAGGCCTCGCACACCCCACGATGAAAACATCCTGTCCCCGTAGACAAGTGCCTAGCGCTCTCCTGGAAACACACTGTCGTCTTCAGAAAGTAGCAAACAACACACACACACACACACACACACACACACTTGCTCTCTCTGTTGCACACGCACACACACACACACACACACAAATGCTTAATTACTTAAGTAGATCAAAGTCAGAGCAGCGATTGGCTTTCAAAGAAATACAGTCCTGCTTAACCATGCATGCACACCCACCCACACAAACGCACGCACACACACACACAAACACACATACACACACACACACACACACACACTCTACTTAGTGGGGAATGCATTCTGACTTGTACTATGTGTATGTGATCAGTGATGGGTGATGATACACCCCATGTGGCTAGGCAGGGTGTCTTGTATGTGTGTGTGTGTGTGTGTGTGTCTGGTGTGTGTGTGTGTGTGGGTGTGCCCGCGCTTGTGTGTGTGTGTGTGGGGTGCAGAGGACACAGGCCCCCCACTGGGCCGAGTGGAAAAGGGCCATGGCGGGCCGGCAGAGCTGGACGGGGCCGGCAGCTCGGCGGATTTGCGGCTCTCAGTGGGAGAGATCTGCAGTGCAGAGACAGGCAGGGCTGCGCCGGGAGAGAGTGGACAGGAGAGGAGCGGAGAGGGTGGAGCAGGGAGGAGGAGGAGCAGGAGGAGGAGGAGTGCTCGACTACACCGAGCAAGCAGAGCAGGACGAGGAAGACGAGGAGGAGGAGGAGGATTATAGGCGGGAAAGAGATTGTAGACGAAGACGCGGCAGTGACACAGTCAAAGAGAACTCATGCGGAGGGGGAGAAAGAGACTGTTCTGAAATTGACTGTTCCCCTGCTTTCTCTCTCTGAGATGAGACAGATAGCATTTAACTAAACCACATCCTGTCGCCGCTAACCTCTCCTCAGAAGTGTTGTCTGTCAGTGGAGCTGGTTGCGTTGCCTTTGTATGTCAGCCGTGAACTTTTGACTTCGCCCTGTTAATCACCCCCCCCCCCCCCTTCCGTGACGTCTGTGTTTGCCTATCAGGTGACGTTAGCGTTCACACACAGACCTGAATTCACTCTGGGATGGGAGCACCCATCTACTGTAGCACACACAAGGAGTTGTAGGGGGGGGAAAAGTAGGCCACCATGCCGCAGCAGAAACAGCTGCAGTATTTAAAAGATTCAAAAAATACAAGGCGAAATGCATGATGGATGACTTTAACCTCCCCTGTGGACCGCGTGGGGCGTTCCGCAGGACTCTCCGAGCTCAGCGTCCTTGACAGTAGCAATGATGGGTGGATTAGTAGCTAGGTTGCGAGGCCAGCCATTTGGCAATTACAGGGTCATGCGAGCATGGTCCTTCAGACTGGTGTCCTTGTGTGGAAGGCCTAAGGTGTCTTTCGAGGGCCACTCTCTTCACTTGAATGTTTCTCAGCCTCTCATGTTAATCAGTCAGAGTGGTCTAGAATAGATGATGTTTTTTCTTGCCTCTCATCATAATGTTGCTGACTGCACAATGACTGTCTGAGCTCAGTGATTTCTGCCCCTCGGTTTCACGCTAGCTCTCTGGAAAATTATGCTACCAAATCATATCGGTATAAAACAAAATACCCCACCTCAGCATTTTACGGTTTGAGTGACTGGATTTTGCTGTCTTGGTCTTGCTGTGAGGCTGCGAATATGTGGGGTTGATGTTTTATTGATTTCCGTTTCATTAACAGAGTGAGTTCATTAAAATAATGGCGATGTCTAATGTAAAGGTCACAGAACAAGCAAATATTGCACAATATGGCTTGCCGTGCAGGGTGCAAAACAACCAGCGCAGTAGATGTTGTTTTTAGTGGTTGCACAGAATTGCGGGCGGTCTGAAAACTGCTTATTTGGGCTCCGGACTCCTCTGGTGTTGATATGCTTGGCTGCGTCTGGATTTTGGAGATTAAAGCCGCTCTGCGATGGGGGAACTGTGGCCAGGGAGACATGAAGCAGGACGTGCGAGTGCGACTGACAAACCGGACAGCCTTTCCGGAGGTGACCTTGAGCGCGACGACGACGACAGGCTTGGAGCTCCTTTTGTTTGTGCGCGTGTCAGACAAAAGGCAACGGCTTTTGTGTGTGTGTTTCCACTCCACTCCCAGTGGTGATTCATAAGCTCATCGGGACAACAGATATGGACACTGAATCTGCCTGAATGCAACAGATACTGTACAGAGTATTCAGTGGCAAAGTTGTAGCTGTAGTCTAAATGCCAATAAATAATATGCACAGTATAAAAGAATTAGAAAATGAAGACTTTGGAAAATATTCACATTCTATGTGTGTGAATAATCATGTACTGTATGTATACTAACTGCATATGCTTTATATGTTGCAATGTACGTGTTATATGCATAATTAATAAGATATGTTGATAGAACAATATAACATGGAAACCTTACTTACTTGCTGAACAATAATTGGAAATTCAGACTTAAATGTCCTTCTCTTCTCCTGACAAAAGATAACAGTGAAATGGTTAAAGGCACAGGCAGCTGATGACTTGCCCTCATGAAATCCCTCTGTACTTGAAAGAAAGACCAGGATGTCAGGAAGGTTACATCACCCCAGTTACTTCATTATGTGTAAACAAAAGCATCCTTGGTGGACTGTTTGGTTTTGTGGATTATGTTAGCTCTGTCTCCGTAGGGATCTGAGACTTGAAGTAGATATTATAGATATTTTCTGCAGATAAATGTTCATGTTTTTTTTATGTTATGACAAACGAGGGTGGAGAAATGCAGCTTTGGGGCTCCCCTGTGGGTCGCCATTATCCTGACCCAACTAGGCTACACACATCGTTATTGAAATCCGTCGTGTCTCGAAACAACACAACACAACCCCACCGCAAACGACTACGGCTATAATGTGGCTCACAAGCTCTTTACCAACATGGCATGCCACAAAGGCAGAGGCAGCTTAGTGTGATATCATCGTGTCATTAGGGGGGCTTGATGCCCGCATCTGTCTCGGTGGTTGTTCCTTCACGCTGATGTGAAGATGTGTGTCTGGAGGCGGTGCCGCTCCACAGGCAGATTAGGGGGTCTGAAGTGGAGGGCAGCCTTCACATCGCATCAGGCTCACGGCAGAAGACGGGCACAGGGGTCTGTTTGTGATACTATTAGGGTGGAGCAACAGTGGGGTCCTGGGTGCTTTTTAATGCACACACATGCGCAAACACACACCACACACACACACACGCACACACACACACACACACACATACACACACACACATAGAAACACACACTCACACATACTTACATACTCTCACACACACACACACACAACCCCACGCACACATACGCACACACACACACACACACACACACACACACACACACACATTTGAATGCTTTTATTTGGAAGAATTTGCAGATCCAAACGTTGATGTTACACGCTTAGACAGGTCTGATCAAACACGGAATGTTTTGTGCTATTCCTTATCCTTTCTGCACTGGTGATTATGGGTAAACATGACATCATCGTTTTCAAGTGGATACACTATATTATTGCAGAAATGGAGCAGTACTTTGCTAGTCTTTGCGTTTGGCTTGCTTAGTCCACAGTTGTGCGCACACACACACACACACATACACACTCACACACACACACACGCACACTTGCCGCTAGGCGTAACTTGTGCTTGACATCTCATTTTTCATTCTTACCCTTCACTTACAGTTCATCTCGGTGAACACCATACTGCGTGAACACTACACTTTCTTTCGAAATGCCAATACAGTTTCTCTGCAGAGGATCATTTGTAATAAAAATCAGACAGCCACTTACAGTAAGATCAGCGTATTATTTTCATACGCACACAAACAAACAGCATGAAATGCTCTGAATGGATATCTTAATGCGTACTGCTCTGTCGACCGTGTGCAACCACCGCAGGCACCTGTTCGTGAACCAAGCCAGCATTTCTCTACACACATTACAAGGAAATGTGATTACCAAACATGGCCATCCACTTAAAGACTTCAAGGCTTAAAGGCTTCAATTAACAGTATTTGCCACGCGAGTCTCCCATATCCTCCTGCGCCGGTGTGTCGGTCTCTTGGGGAACATCCAGAAATCCATTAGAGTACCGGCATTGTTTTTTTATAGGGGCAACAACACAGTCAGAAACTTTACACCAAAGTGATTGATCATTTAATTAGTTTGGCACTTACTGTACCAGGGCACTTCACTTCCTTTCGGAGTCAGCGGCTAGCCCGTATGAGTGGCCAATGCCATGGCGTGATGTGCTGGCAGCTGTGGTACGCGTCCCTCACAAATAATCACGACGAGGATGTCACAAACTAGGAGAGGAGGAGAAGCTGTGGCAGGATTCTGACACACACTACATTATTAGTGTCAATTCCACCCATGGTGGGTGGTGAGCAACTCTGGTTGCCGGGACGCTAGTAGAAGTGGTAGCTAGCTAGTAGGCGTAATATTGTGGATGAGGAGAGCCAAGTGGGATGATTTTATATGATAGTTAATATTAAATAAAGTAAATAACAGCCCTCTGTCTCTAGAGAGAGACAGAGAGGTTGAACTTTAGCCTCCTCTCTCAGCTAGTGGTAAATAACAGACTATTTTTCGGGGGCTAGTGTGGTACCTCTGGCCTTGTGGCACATGAAAGCGACACAACTGAAAATCTCGGGCGCCTGGAGCGAGTGGCGAAGGAGAGGCTGTCATTGTCTGTCAGACGAGTCAGCAGAGGTGGCCTCTCTCATCTCTCTCCTCCAGAGCAGTGCAGGCGCTCCCTCTCTCCCTCTCTCCTTCTCTCCTCTCCTCCTTCTCTCCCGACGTCTTCTCCAGGGCAAGCAGGCTGCCGTACTTGATTACCAGATTTGGGACTCAGAGGTCTGATTGATTACTTTCTGGCTCAATTAAGCCAGAGGAGAGAGGCTATTTTTAGTCCGTCGGAAAAGGAGCAGGGAAAAGAAATGGGCAGAATCCGAGCCAGGGCAGAGACACGCAACAAGACAAGATACCCTCCCTGGGACACGGAAACAAGAACAGAGCAGGCTTGTAGCTGAAGCAATCGAAAACTTCACTGTTTGTGCAATAATGTTGTCACTGACTGTTTCACTGATTAAGTGCTCTCTGTTTGTGTGTGTGTGTGTGTGTGTGTGTGTGTGTGTGGTTTTCTTTGTGTGTGGGTGTTTGTGTTTGTGTACATCTGTGTGTTTGTGTGGTTGTCTGTGTGTGTGTGTGTGTGTGTGTGTGTGTGTGTGTGTGTGTGTGTGTGTGTGTGTGTGTGTGTGTGTGTGTGTGTGGTTTTCTTTGTGTGTGGCTGTTTGCGTTTGTGTACATCTGTGTGTATGTGTGGTTGTCTGTGTCTCTGTGTGTATGTGTGGTCGTCTGTGTCTCTGTGTGAATGTGTGGTTTTCTTGGTGTGTGGATGTTTATGTGTGTGCTTGTCTGTGTCTCTGTGTCTGTGTGTCTCTGTGTGTGTGTGTGTGTGCTTGTCTGTGTGTGTGTGTGTGCGCTCCACAGGAGAGGACCGGCCGCGGGAGAATGTGGTGGGCACGTCGGACGGCCAGGCCTCTACGGTGGGCACCAGCACGGAGGGCGCCTCGTCCGGCCGGCGGCGGCTGCACTGCTGCGTGCGGGTGACGGCGCTGCAGGTGCGCAAGGCCCTGTGGGGCATCGCCATGGTGATGTGCGTCTGCTCGTCCTGGGCCGGCTCCACGCAGTTGGCCAAGCTGACGTTCAAGCAGTTCGACGCGCCCTTCACACTCACGTGGTTCGCCACCACCTGGAACTGCCTCTTCTTCCCGCTCTACTACGTCGGGCACATGTGCAAGAACCCCGAGAGGCAGACGCCCAAGCAGAGGTTCAGGTAAGACAGGTGTGCCCACCACAGCCACGCCTCTGGTTCAAGCTGGCGCTGAAAACGGAAAAGATTGTGGGGGGGACAAGTGTGACACAAACGGCAGTAGCAGCCTGACCACATTTGGGATTATGGGGACACGGGTTGAGTTCTGACCTGTGGTCATTCACAGAATGCACTCCTATCTATCTGGCCCCTGGCCTGTCCATCTCGACTGTCCTGTCTGTATAAAAGATGAAAAATCAAACCAGTGATTGAACTAGTAGATATACCAAAACACTAGCTTTTAATCTGATCAATACACCTTTTATCTAGGTGTTTATCTCATAAGTGTATTTAATCACTAGGTTTTTATCTGAGTCTCAACATTAAGTGTATAACACAGGAAATTATCTGGCTTGACTAATTTCTTTTGAACTATGTGAAGATATCTTCTTGCTAATCAGACGTGCTATACGTTTTACTGTACGAAGGTGTGTTGCGTAGTTCTCTCCGGGAAAAGCTTAACACAGAGGCCCAGTGCAATTTAATGCTTCCCCCAAACCTTACTGTTGACAGCTGTGCGGTTATTATTTCCAACATTGATCACGCTGCTGTGTAAACCTGTCTCTGGGCCATGTGTAGAGTGTATACATAGCAAAACATTTCATTAATCACCTAGAAATCTCAGCCCTGTTTGTGCACATGGATAATAGGTTTCCACAAATGAACGTTTTTGCCTCTGAGGTACCGAGCTAATTAAAAATGAACACTTGTAAGAATGGTTTACTTCTGAAGAAAATATCAGATACCGTCTGATGAGACGGCACCATATAAGCAACACTTAGCTGTATTGTATACAGCTTAACTAGAGCTGCTGTACCTAGGCAGGGATACCGTATTGACAGGAGGACATTCAAGGGCAGTGTTTAGCTTCAAGACATTATCAGCCCTTGACATTATCAGATGCGACTCAAGGGCACGATGATAGTATAAGGATACGCATGGGGCTGGGACTTCCTGTGAGGAAAACTCTTCTCATTATTAGTAGTGGGCCTGGGCTGTTCTGGGCTGCTCTGGTAGAGAGGGGAGAGAGGGAGTTCCTGCACCTTTTAAGATGCACCTCACGGCGTCTCTACTGTACTGTATGGAGGAGTCGTGCGGTCGATGCAGGGGAGGGAGGGAGGGAGGGAAAGAGGGAGGGAGCTCCGGGATACGGCTCCGTGCGTGCTGTCTACTCCCGCATCCACCAGGAGCAGCCACGTGCCCAGCATCCTGAGCGGGATTTGTGCTTTGTACTTATTCAGATTGCAGCTGGCAGCGCCAGCGCGGGAGACTTACAGGGGAGGGAGAGATGGGGAAGGGCCGGGGAGGAGAGCGGATCAAACGCACTCATAGGGACGGATCCACAGAAGCCTTATTTGGAAGAGGTCTGTCTTTTTTTTTTCCACTTTTTATGGGGATTTTTTTTTTTTTTTGTGGAGGCGTCGAGCTTGCTGCTGGTGACCTCGCATGGCTGCGTCAGTGAAACGCCTGACAACATTCGATGACTCACCTAGTTTTTCCGCTCCTTTCCATTGATTTTTGTCTGAGGGCCTAGTGCTTAGAGAAACGCTCACTCATCACAACTTGGCCGCTCATAGGAGTTTCTCAGTGGAAGTCCCCCCCCTCACATACACACACACACACACACACACACACTGCAGCGCTGTTCCTAATTCTTGTGTGACTGAGGAAATGGACGAGCTGGTTGGTGTAGATTTCCCAGAACTCCCTGTTCCACATCAGCCCAGCTTGATCCGTAATGGAGAGTGCAGTGGCGCTGGGGGGGGGTGGGGGGTGGGGGGGGTGGGTAGTGAACATGGGGGGCGGCCGCTGGCCAGGGTCCACCTGATCCCGCGGTGCCGTGGCGAGCTCAGACCGCAGATGTCATTGTGATTGATCCGGGACCTTGGCCAAGGCTCCAGTAATGAAATGAAGGGCCTGACCTCCCATTCACTGAGCCGCTGTTTTGTGGCCTGTCTTTGTTTGTGTGGCTGGATAAGTGGGTGTGTGGCTGAGGGAGTGTTATGGTTGGTGTGTTTAAGCGGGACACACCCTCAGCAGCCCCCCCTGGACGCCAACCAAGTCAATCCCCCAAACTGCTTCATGCCGGGTTTCATGGACCTCTCTGCTTAATGAGTCTGAGGGATGGAGCCACTTGTTTGTTTATGAATGCATCAGCAATTTAGGCAGTCCCTCTTGGTGCAGCTCTGGGTCTAGTAGGACCCTCTGAGCTCTCTCTTTACAGTACATCACACTCTTCCTGGGTATTGCTTCATTCTGATGAACTGAAGCGAGCGAGGCTTCTCTGTGCAGCGCTGTGCTTTAACAGAGGATGGGATTGAACTGCCTTACAATCTAATTTGCAGTTTTAAGAGAGTGAGGAACTTGATGAGAGAATAATCTACCTCAGCTTTGCCCACTGACCCTGGTCGATTATCATAATTATCATTGTAGGTGCTGCTGAGTAGAATCTCCATTAATTAAAGAAATGACTTACAGTCCTGTCACATGCTAATGTTTTGGATCAGTGGAAAAAAGATGTATGATAGTCTGATATCAAAACTGGTAGATAATAGAACATATTGTCACTGATTCTACAACCTACAGTAAAGAACTTTTACCTAAAGGTAGTTATCAAAAGTTCCATTAATTAGCATATACATTAATAATACACTAAGAAGATCTTCAAATGCATACATTGATGTGAATAATCAATCAATTACCACTAGTGAACTAACATAAATAGCAGTAGTCTGTGTTAACTTTTGCAATTAATTACTCTTAATAAGGGAATCTTGATGTAGACTCGTGCCTTTCCTGGTAGCTCAACATGACTGATTAGGCATGATCAAAAGTAAAAGCTTAGGGCTACACTCCGTCAGGGCCAGAAAAAAATCTGATCAGTGATCAAAGTGCGGTGTGTTAAGAAGACACCAGTTAAAATCCAATCAAAGCCATAAAGCTGCAGTGTTTATGACACCTCTGGAGGCTGGATACGCCTGCGGCCTGTAGATGGGTTTTGGGAGGGTGGACGAGGTGGTCCTACATGGTGCTGAGGTGGTGTTTATGATACACTCCTAGGGTTAGGTTCTTGGGGTGCTATACAGAACCATGCAGGCTTTAAAGAACCCTTAGGGGTTCCTTTGATGAATCCTTCAAAATGGTTTAAAGAACCATTTCGTAGTGCCATATATGAAGCATGTATTTTGGTTCTATATAGCACCTTTTTTTTCTGAGAGTGTACCAGGGTGTCGGTGTTTGGGGGTATGGGTGAACGTGTGTGGATGTCTGACAAGGGGCTGGCTGAGAGTTGAGAGTAAGCCATCATGTGAGAGGGGAGCTCTCCGCTGGTTCTCCCAAGCTGTCACACCTCATTTGGTCCTCGCTAGAACCGCTGATGGGCTGCAGCCAAGAGACTTCTGCTCTGTGTGTGTGTGTGTGTGTGTGTGTGTGTGTGTGTGTGTGTGTGTGTGTGTGTGTGTGTGTGTGTGTGTGTGTGTCTGTGTGTGTGTGTCTGTGTGTCTGTGTGTCTGTGTGTCTGTGTGTCTGTGTGTGTGTCTGTGTGAATCAATGCATGATCCACTATATATCCAGTATCAAGGCAGTATGTTGAATTGGTATGAATAACAACAAGTCATTTGAACGCAGTCTGCTTTTGTTTCACCATTGATTTTGTGTAATTAACCCGCTGAATATTTTCATAGTTTGAATGCACACATTGGTGCAATGTGTGTCCTGGCAAGAGCCACTGCAACATTCAGAGTTCTCATATTGTCATCGTTCATATTATCATGAACAATAATGCTGAACATGTAAAAAACCCATGAATAAGTCTGAAGTCACCCATGCCATGGCTGGTGTACATTAAAATGGGTTTTACACTCTGTAGCTGACAGGGTACCTCCCCGGCGAGTTTAAGAAGATGATGTTTTAGACATTTCTGCAAGCCAAACAGTCATTACTGAAAGGAGGGAACATATGCTGAGCAGAGCGTGGCATGCTGAGCAAGGGCAAAGTGGAACTTCTGACAAATATTTCATGCTGACTAATGATTTACAAATGGAAATATTAGTAAACCTTTCATTCACTGACATTGATAACACTGTTTCTTTCCTTGAAGACAATCACTTGCTTATGCTGATGGTGTGTACTGTATGTGTATGCGTAAATTTGAACTTGTAGATACAGTACAGTATGTGTGTGTGTGTGTGTGTGTTTGTGTGTGTGTATGTGTGTGGCTGTGGCTGTGTATGTCTTAAATTGTCCCTCTTTTTGCAGAGAGTGCTGCCGGTTCTTTGGGGACGACGGGCTGACGGCCAAGGTCTTCTTCACCAAGGTGGCTCCCTTCGGCCTCCTGTGGACGCTCACCAACTACCTGTACCTGCAGGCGCTGCGCAAGATCAACACCACGGACGTGTCGGCCCTCTTCTGCTGTAACAAGGCCTTCGTCTTCCTGCTCTCCTGGATCGTCCTGAGGGACCGCTTCATGGGAGTACGGGTAAGCGCACTGAGGGAGCTGCCCAGGCTTTGGGCCTGTACAGGGTCACCTTCAGCAAGGCCATTGAATGTGGTGGGTGTCAGTGAGAGTCCCATAGGTATCATTTTCAATCATATACTAATGTAGGGGGTTTTTGGGGGCTGTGGTCAGTAGTCATATGGTGTGGCGGTTGGCTATTCATGGTTTTGGTGCCGAAACTGAGCAAAATGAAATACGATGTTGGTGGTTCTTTTTATACTTCTTTAGCTGAAGTATAGCTTGCCTAGCATTAGCCATTGAAACAAATGGGAGCTGTGATTTATCATTCTCTCCAGCAGGGCTAGACTATATCTACAGTATGTTGTAGCCTCCCCTTTGTCCTGCAAAACTACTCATTCACCAAATGAGAATCATGTCGGTGAGACACAATAGCAGTAGCCAATAGCCATAGCACAGCTCTGTATAATAGGTTCTGCAAAATAGTTCCTCGAATAGCTCACTTCAAGAACTCAGTGGATGATTCTAGAATGGTTACCCAGTCAGTCCTTTCAACAGGTCGGAGCGAGAGGCTGCTCAGTTTCTTGAGTATTTTGGGCTGCATTACAGCATATTCTCTTGACTGTAATGAGATGAAACGTTTGGGTCCCGAATGCTATATCCTGAATTTTAATGAATTTTCATAAATCATTTTATTTTATTTTTTTATTTTTTTTAAAGCAATATTAGTGGAGCTGTAATTGGGTTATTGTTATTGTTATTTTAGAACTTTACTCAATCAAAACAACACAACCAGAAATACACAATTTAATGATAATATTTTTAGTATTCTTAAAAACTGAGATATTGGGTTTGGGAACTAAACTCTTCAGATAGTGTTGGAAGTAAAGTGCTATTTACGTAGATGTGGGGAGTTATAAAGAGATGGTGGACAGGCTTTTGGTAGCAGCCCTGAAGGAAAGCCAGGAGGGGTTCTGTGTGAAAGGCCTATCCTGATTCTCAAGAGTAGATCCTACTAATGCATACTTTTAGTGGTTTGTTTTAAAAAGGGAAGTAAAGCAATCCCTGCGGAAGGGATTTGAATGGAGACAGAAACCAGACCGGTATTTGAAAAGACAGATAGGAGATGTGTGGACCTCTGTGTCTGAGTCTGCGTGTGAGTGTGTGTATGAGTGTGTGTTAAGGGTAGATATAAGTGTGTGGAGAGACCTCACTTATTCAGCTACGTATTGTTGCTGACCAAAGGTAATATTTTTCTAAATGGACCTCAATTGAATGTCAAATTCCAGGTTTACTGAGGAGTCCTGTTGCTTTGGCACAAGAACAGTCTTATTTTAGTATAAGATGGTACTTTTATCTCCTACCAAAGTCATTTAGTTTCCATGTCTCATGATCCGAAACCTAAGAATCCATGGCTTTCTCAAAATAAGATGTAGGATGTTTTCAGGTCAACGGGTCAAGTCTTGTATCTTCACTGTGGAGTGTGGCTGTCTGCAAAGTCTCTGGGTGCCTCTATCTGCCAGAAGGCATTATACTGCAGCACAGCTCCTACCTGTTATGTGGCAGCTGTCCTGAGATCCCCCGCCCATTTTCTCCACTAATGGTCCTCAGACAGCTGTTAGCCTTCTGTTGAAACTTTTAAAAGCAGTAGGTGTTCTGTGCCTGGCAAGCTCCTGCCTCTCCATCACACACACACACACACACACACACACACACACACACACACACACACACACACACACACACACACACACACACACACACACACACACACACATGCCTGGAGGGGCTGGCCAGATGAGTATGTGTTCCTGATTGCCTGAGGCAGGTAGACGTGTCACATGACTATTTTTGGTGAATTTGAGCAAATATGCTTTATGCATTTCTTATTGATTTTGATTTTGAAAATATTTCTTGAGCATTATACCTTCATATTGCATGTATAAATTGCATTGATAACTGTTGTGTTTGAAACTGACAGTCTGTAATTGGCTATGGGAACAGGTATACCATATTTTTGTAGGCCTCCTAGTTGTGAGTGTCAGTGTAAAAATCCCTGAAACATCACAACATACAGTAAACAAGCCAGCATTAGCAGCATGCATGATTATACTGCAGTGTGTAATTGTTAAGTGATGTTTCAAGAATGTGGATGTCATGGGTCAATCGATCCCTTAGGGGTTAGGTTCTGGTCATAGCGAGTGGACACTCAGTGATCTATGAGCCCAGGGAGAGCGTTAACGGTAACTACAGAGTAATCCGTACAGGGACACAGTGAGGCCCATGGGAATGTGAAGACAGATCCCAGAGGATCTTTCTATCAGTGCTGGTGTGTGCTGGACTGCAGAAGTGTTCCTGTGGAGAGTCTCTCTGCCCCCCCCCCCCCCATCTGCACTCACATCCATCTCTCAGCACCCCCCCCCCCCCCCCCCACTCCAAGACTCTGTTTTACTCTCCTTCCCATGATGTGATGAAAGCCCCAGGTAACAGCAGCCCCCCCGCTCTCTCCTGGTCTCTTTCTTTGAGCTCTCACTCTCTCTTTCCCTTATTCCTTGTCCTTTCCTTCTGTCCCCCTCTCTCTTTTTCTATCTCTGGCTTTCCTCTCACTCCTCTTCCTCCCTCTCTTTCCCTGTCTCTTCCTTTTCACTCCTCTCTCTTTCTTTTTCCCTTCCTTTCTCTCTCTCTCTCTCTCTCTCTGGCTGTATGATTGGAATTGCAGTAAGCTTGACTGTTTTGAAGTCTGCAGCAGTTTCCATCACAGTAGAGACAGTGGGAGAATGGGTATTAGGGAAAGAGAGAGAGAGAAAGAGAGAGAAAGAGAGAACAAATGAGAAATGTTAAGTGGAGGAGGAGATGGAGAGCCCCCCCCCAAACTATCAATATTCTGACTTGCTGAGGTACACAGAAAGCAGATAGTGTGTCTTTTGGAGCTATTTTAAGGAAACCTTTTCAATAAAGGTGAGAATTGGAGAGGGTGGCAAGATAAGATGTCAATTATAGCAGCCACTTGCAGACAGAAAAATGTGCTCTCTGAACTCATTTATCCCATTTATGGAGTGCTTTTTGGCCTCCTGTGCCATCCCGAGCCCGACGAGTAGAAAGCACGGAACTGCACTGGAGTCTGTGTTAAGAGCGCTTGGATGATGAAACGCGTCTCCTCTGCTGGAGAGGAAATAAATTCTCTGACTAGGTACCAAAACAAAGAAGCGTAGGAAATAAACGCGTGTTAATGGAACGGATACGAGCGGAGACAGAAACCAGACCAGCGCTCGCTCGCTCGCTCGCTCTGTCGCAGCGGCGGTGGCGGCGGCAGTGGGGGGTGTGTGCGTAAGGAGGGGTGCAGCAGCAGTGCCTGGGATATTTTTAGGAGAAGGAAATGGAAGCTTGCCTACAGTACCAGCGCAAGGAGCCGGGCCGAGTCTTGGCCCATTTCGTCACTCCCTTCGCCCCGGCCCCGCACCCCACCCCAACCCAACCCAACTCACCCCCCCTCCCGCACGGCCCTCGCACTTCGACCTTGAGGCGTTTGCTGAGGCAGCGTTGAGGAAGGCAAACAGAAAGTGCCAGAGAAGGCGGAAGGGTCCGTGACCCAGAAAAAAGCCAACTGCCCCCCTTGCCGCTCACCCTTGTCCACTTAAAATGAGAGGAACAAGGGTGCAATCGACAGGCTGGCTGTGGTGGAAAAAGCGCAGGATAGGATCAGTAGGGAGAAAGAGAGAGAGAGAGAGAGGGGGGGGGGGGTGGAGCGAGGGAGTGGAGAGAGAGCTGTTTTGCTCAACATTTCCAAGACTCCTTGCCTGGCGGAAAAAAGGGAAAAGGCAGAAAGCTCATTTGTCTTCTTGACACCACTCTAATGCACTGCTAATCCAGTCTCTTTGCAGCCGATTGTCCCTATTCATCACCATCTACACACACACACACACACACACACACAAACACATACCCACACACAGAAACATACATGCATACAGTATGCGTATATAGGCATGTACACACATCCACAACATTCAGTGATACACACACACACACACACACACACACACACACACACACACACACACACACACACACACACACACAGATACAAGAAATAATGTACACACATTTACAGTACCTCACAAACACTTTAACCCAGAGAAACATGTCTGAAGTTTGTTTTTTGTTGAGTGTGTGTGTTTATTTCTGTGTTTCATGGTTTTATTATGGTCAGTAAGCAGTGCTGAGCTGTGTAAAAGCTGTCAGTTTGTAAACAGTGTGAACAAATCGATTGATGGCCTGAGCCCTCCTGTATGAGAAGACTGCTGCTGGCTTTGCTGTCTCTATCGGCTGGTGGTAAAGATAACAGCCCAGGCCTTTTTTACTATAGCACTAATGTATACTACAGAACCCCCACCCCCACCCCCACTCGTGGCCTATCAGGAGGCTTTGAGGATAACCGATGCAGCTTTCAGGGTTATCAGATCAACGTTATTATCATCTCTGAGATGTTCAAGGGCACTTTGCCGGTCGCTAATGGGGAATTTTTGAAAAGTTCAGCAATGTCGTTTACAATGACCCATGTGACTTTGACACCTGCTGATTTTCCATTTATCAGAATCTCTTAGCTTATCAAAGTCTACCCCCCACCCCTCCCATCCCACCCACTCAGACAAGCAATCTACCCTCAACATCAATCAAAATCAGATCATACACAGTAACAATAACAAGATTCGTGCACAGAGTTAAAGTCTCAAAGAAAATGAAAATCACTAACACTGTATGTAGCAAACTAAGCTGATCGTATTTGCCAGGTACTGTATGTTGTCAGACAGAACTAACAAGCAATTCTTTCAAAAATGGTCTATGATTCTATGAGTTTTGTTCAATTGTTCAATCATAAAACCAAACTGGCAGTTTAAAGGCCTGTGTCTTGAGATGCTTGTACATACTGAACACTGGTAATGTCACCATTTCTTGAGGAGAGCCCCAGATATTAGACTAAAGATGTCAGAGGAAAGGAGAGGGTGGTGAATTTGGGTTGAGATCATGCATTTGGTTGGTTGAGATCATCTGAATGGATATTGCTGGAACTCTTCTCTCCTGGGACACTGAGTCCTGATGGAATATATGCTCTACTTCAAGGCTTTGTTCCCCAAGTCTTTGTAATTTCAACTTTGATTCTATTTCAATTCCCTACTAATCCAATTCATTCCACCATTTCTCCAGGTCCTCCTTCAGTGCCAACACTATTTGAGAGTCTCATTATGTCACAAAGCGGCGTGATTAAATTCTGCTTTCCAGGCATTTATCTCCTGTCAAGATGGAATTTAGTTCTTAATAACCTCCATTCTGTGCCTGAGTCTTTTATTATTTTATTCCCCTTCCCCCTTTCTTACGTTCTCTTCCCTCCTTGCAGATTGTGGCGGCCATTTTGGCCATCGCAGGGATTGTGATGATGACGTACGCTGATGGCTTCCACAGCCACTCTGTTATCGGGATCACGCTGGTGGTCGCCTCTGCATCAATGTCAGCCCTCTACAAGGTGAGATCACAACCTCAATGTAGGATCCGCTTAGCTCTCTCTCAGTGTTCGGCCCTTGCCACACTGCAGTGCCATAAATCACTGTTTGTTCATGCTGTCTGTGGTGGTGAATGTGCTCTGTGAGCGCTACACAAAGCCTAGCCTACCCCTTCAGAGCTTACCAGTTTGCATTAGGCTACTCACCAAAGGGAAGTGATTAGGCTAATGGCCCTGTTGTGTTCCAAGCGGGTGCTCTTTAGTGACTGTCCTTGAGGTCTCATTTACTGAAATGCGGGTCGGGCAACAAAACAATTGAGAACTTTTGGCTGAGGCGTCTCAATCAAGCTGATATTTTAAGTTTAATAGGCTAATGATACATGTACTGTATATACAGCTCAGATGATGCATCAGAGGGTCAGATACAGAGAGAGATCATTGAGACAGTCTACTGGAACACCCCTCTCAGCAGTTCATTGTTTATATTTACATAAGAGCTCTACTCTGGGCATTGTGTGTAGTGTAGCAAAGATGTGAGACATTCTGCTCACATCTTTGTTACACATGATGCCCGGAGCAGAGCGCTTATCCTCATACACATTCTCTGCCATTTTCTGTCCATGGAGTAGTTCCCACCCACTGCAAGGAAACATACACATTTACCTTTTGATTGTATCTATTATGCTCATATTATTATGATGATTGTTGTTTGCATCGCATGTAAATGTGCAATTTGTTGAAACTAGGATTCTGGGGCAGAGTATTTATACCCAGGTCAGTCATTAGTTTCTAAAGCCATTTACCGTACTGTAAATGGAGCTGCCGCCGTTAGGGGAACAAAGCAATACAAACCTAATGATAATGCACTCAAAAGTTAATGCCTTTCTAAGCCAAGATCTGAGCATCCTTTTGCTGAAGCGTGTTACCTTGAAATTAAACGGTACGTTTCAGTTTAGGAAAAACAGTGGAATTGGGCCATTTAATCAACACTTCCCTCAGTCCTATTGATAACGGCGTCAGTTGAGATTTAGAACTTTCTCCATCTCCGCCCCGGTGAAATATGTGAACCCAGCAGGAAAGGGAGGCAAAGCCGAGTGCTTCATTATCAGTCAACAGCAATGCTGCCCGGGCCGGCTCTCGAGCCAAATAAGCGATAAGCAACCAAAATAAAAAAGAGCTGGCAGAGTTTCAGAGGCAAAGTAACGCTGCTGGCCTGCACTGCACACCCCGGCTGGCTGCTTTGTCCTCCCCTTCCTTTCTCGGCGCCTTGTTTATTTGCGGCTGCTGTGCCGGATTGATTTGAGCCTTTCATCGAGCCGTTCGCCCGTGTCCTCAAACAGGTGCTCTTCAAGCTGGTCCTGGGAAGCGCCAAGTTCGGCGAGGCGGCGCTGTTCCTGAGCATCGTCGGCGGGGCCAACTTCGTCTTCATCAGCTTTGTGCCCATCATCCTCTATTTCACGCACGTGGAGTACTTTGGCTCCCCCAGTGACATTCCCTGGGCGTACTTGTGTGGTGTGGCAGGTCTACTTTTAGGTAAGACATTAATGGACAGTTTCCCGTAGGCTACATGAACAAAGCCTAGTCATAGACTAAAAGTGTTTTCTTTTAGTCTATGATTAGGCTTAACCCAGACAAAGAAAACCGGCCCTAAATGTTTTAAGTAAGGCAGCCTACTGTTTATATTTACATAAGTGACAACAGTGAAACATTTAGTGCCATGTCAGTGGTTGGTGAGACAAACTATATATAAGAAAAGGTAAACCTGATGATTGCCCGTACATTATTTGTAAAAACGTCAGGATGAAAATAATGTTTATCTCATGACTCAGTTCATTATGCACATTATGATTGCCTTCTGTTGTTTCCCTCTCCCAGCTTTCAACATCCTGGTGAATTTTGGTATTGCAATAACATACCCAACATTGATTTCCATTGGGATTGTCCTCAGTGTCCCTGTCAATGCATGTAAGTAACTCATTCTTACCACTGTAGATATCCTCTGATAGTGGAGTGATTAAGCTCAGATTTTATAACAGTTAATCTTTTTATGATAAAAGCATCAAATTCGGTAGAGAAACTCAAAGGGAGTCTGATCAGATTCAGAATAGTAGGTGCCTCAGATTTGGCCCCTGGCCTGACAAATATATTTTTTTATGATAGAAAAAACGAGTACAGTTACATATTTGACCATAAACCAGTAAAATTGATAATTTTATTGAAATGAAACAGGTTATCTTGATACTGATGTTGAATTGTATTGGTATGGGGGGCGCTGTGGTACCGACAAAGACAACCAGTCCTATTGTCTCTATGCCAATACTTACCAGTTCAATGAACCACAATAACTTAGGTCAGATGTTGGGTGTGTTTTTTAATTCTCGTTCTACATTCCAGAGTCGGGAGATGTTCACCTCACCTAAATAACAATTCTGTTTCCTCATTAGCAGCATAATTGAGGTTGAAGATATTTATGCACGTCAAGTTTGTCACATGAACTTGAAGATACGTACAGTAGTAGCCTTATGATTCTCTTGTTTAGTTCTGCAATTGACTTGAATTAGGAACCTCAGGCACAGATAATGTAAAAAGAACACATGATTCTGGCCTATTGATTACAGTGTGGTTCACTGAAAGCTCTGTCAGTCATTTAAAAAAGAAAGCGTTGACTAAATGACTAAATGAAAATGTAAATTCTTGAATGATTTTTAATTGCAAAAATCATTCAAGTATTTCAATGTTGGACTTCCTGCTTTCAATGATCAAAAAATCATCATTTTACATCATTGAAAGCAAGAAGTCCTATTCATGGGTTTCATTGAAATCCGTATTTCTCCTATCTCAAGGCAAACTGAGGGAATGATGAACGACCATTCAAAAACATGACTGGTTTTCTAAAGATACAAAGCTTAATGCTAATCGGTGAAGTGTCCCTTTAATGGCCTCTTAGCCAAACAGACCTGCAGAGCAAATCCGAAATCTGCTAACTATTTAAAGGTGTATTCATATTGACAGCAGATGACAGAACAAATGTCCATTGTTGAGACCTAACCATTGACAAATGCCTTTGTGTGGTGCTGCCCCTGCAGTGGTGGACCTGTACACGTGTGACATCCAGTTCAACACGGTGCGCCTCATCGCCGTCTTCATCATCTGCCTGGGCTTCCTCATGCTCCTGCTGCCCGAGGACTGGGACCAGTGCCTGATCCAGCTCAGCACCAAGCTGCGCAGCAAGCGCGAGGAGCCAGCAGAGGGCGCCGCCGAGGCCGGCACCAACTCGAGCCTCAACTGGAACCGCAGGAACAGGACGTCCATGTCCACGTTCACTCACTGACCCCAAATCCCTCAGTCCAGGCCCCCCCTCCGTCCCGCCAGTCCTTCCTCCTGCTGCACCGAACACTGCACTCGCACTCAGAGACGAGCAAACCAACTGGATCGGCTATCTGTTGGTTCTGCCTGGTGCCCCCCGTCTCACCTGCTTCTGCATTTGCTCTTTTTGTCAGACAGTTTAGTCAGACCATCAAAGGAACTCATAGGTTCTTGATGGAGGAGGATGTCGATGCCCTCATTAATTTAAATGCAAAAAAGCACAGCCCGTTCCTGTTTTTTAATTGACCTCCCTTCACCCTGTCTGGTCACTGTTCGGAGCTGCGTTGCATGGGCTAATGTTAATGAGTGTTGAGTGTTATCTCCTTGATGCTCACCACAAAGCCATCCTTACTGAGGTCTATACTTTCCAAATACTTCATGCCTCATTCTTTATATAATGCTGTTTGGTTATCTTTGTTTGAGAATATTTCTAATTCAAATGAACACATACATGGAGGATCTGAACTTGAAACGTACTGTGTGATGAACACAAATTAAGAGGACTAAGAGGACTCTTTTGCTGAACCTAAAAGAGAGAGGATGTGAAGCTCACGGGAGACTAGTTTGAGGACTTTTCTGTCTCTCAGGTGAAATACTTTGAGGCATTTTCAGAGCACTGCACTGATTAGCAAACACCTTGGACTGTGCCTAACGCCAATGTAAAGGGGCGCTGAACACTGAACGCCACTGAGAGTCAGTGCCAGTGTGATCAGATCAGCAAGCAATCGTGGTGCTGAGCAACAAAGTCAAAACTCATACCAACTGGATGGAAGCCACCGCAATCTTGCAATTTTGAGTCCAGCCCTCGCTGCAGTCCTGCCGTCCCTCTCCTACTAAAGCCCACTCCAGCTGGGACATGGAACAGCTGCTCATTAACTGTCCAATGCCCTCAGATGGGCACACAAAGCTCCCCCAGACTGTCAAGATGGCGCTGTCTCCTTCTCCTATCACGGCAGGCTAATAGGTAACCCAAATGGGGCTCCAGGATACAAACCATGGCATATGTCAGACAAAATGCATGAGAAAAAAAAAAAAGACAAATGCAAGTGTTCTGCCAATGATGACATGTCTGTCACCTGTCCACAGATTCTGTTGCCCATGCCAAACTTGGATATATCAGCTCCTCCTTGAAAAAGTATCTTTAAAAAGTCAATATAAAGTCAGTAAGAGAGTGCTTATGACTTATCAGACTTTTCTACCGGGAGGAGGACTTTTTTTCTGGAAAGACTGCTAACTGCTAACAGTTTTTGTTTGTTTTAGATTGGTTTACATTCAAAGCTCTTGTTCAATTCATCAATCACCTTTCACCTTACCAAGGCAAGTCTAACCACTGTGAGAACACTTCCAGGTCATGGAGGAGGCTCCAGGACTGATGGCTGGCACAGGGAAGGAGCAAGCGCTGAAGAGTTTGGACCGTGGAGCCTGGTCCGCCATGTTGTGAATGTATGACCATTTCTCAAAATGCACGTTCATTTTCCATTTGTTTTTCTTTTCTTTTTCTAAAAAAAGAAACAAAAAACCTTTCTTATGAGGAGGTAAAAGATGTGACTGCAGCCTCTATTTCTGACATACTTACAAGCGCCACACTTCTTGCACTCACCAGGGCCAAGGCCCTTTCCTTGCTTTCTTTCCTGAGCTACTCAATAATACATGAATGGATAGATTCCTATTTTTCTTTTTTTCTCACATCTGCATCCAGTGGACTTGCCCTCATCGAGGGGTATGTTGGGTCATTTTGACAGGATACGCATGCAGAAATGACCCACAGAACAGCAAGCAGACTCCACTGCCATCCCATACCATTTTGCAATAGAATACAGCAGCACTGTTTCCCATTGTCATTTTCTACAATGACAATAAAGATTATATTGTATTCCTCTGGAATTATTGCTAGACATAATTGTAAACCTTTGTAAGGAATGATGATTTTTACACTGAAATGCAACATATGGTTAACACATTTGAGGAAAAAAAAATACTTATAGCGTGAATAAATGACAACTCCATTTATTAGATTGGGTGTCTGTTGTCTTCAAATGTAATCACACATGCAAAATGTCTCTGAAGGATTTGTTCAATTGTTTTAATATTATTCTTCTCTTTGATTTTGGACAGTTTTAATAAAATACCAACCAACATATTTGTCAACAATAACTGAAAGCAAATATTGGGCCTACTGATTTCCTGCAATGGCATGAATTAAAATGAAGATGAAAATATGTAATGATATTGCATCATATGCACAAATGTGTGTAATGAGAAAACAAAGCAATGACACAATGCTGGCACTCCCCTTGCTAGGATCTTGCATCATGAAGGCACTTTCAAAGTCTGATGATTCAAATGTGTAATACATTCAACCTACACAAACTTTTTTCTAAATCCGAGATCACTATACACATCAGTGACAGTGTGTGTGTGTGTGGGGGGGGGTCTATGTATTAGATACTTTGTGCCACTGGCTGAGTGTCTGAAATATTGAGATCTTTAGTTAAGCTCGAGATATTTTGGCATGGCTGGAGGAAAGGAGAGCAGCGTGACACTGCAAGTCTGAAATGGCCTGCTTATGATAGTGTGAACCCTTGGCAACCCCACTTCAACATTCTGTGCGGTACGCTTGGATAGTACAAATGGAATTAGGAGGAAGTTGACATTTTAATCCGCTTACTTGCATTGTGATTAAGCTCATTGTGACAGAAAATAAGTTCCCTGCCAAAACCTGACCTTTGAATACTTATTAGCTTGGGGTGCATGACTCCACATACTGAACTTCTAACATCTACAGTAGACTATCTGATGGAGTTCTTCTCAATTCTCTTAATTGTGATTAGATCTGGGAAACCCATCACATGGTAAGATCAAAAAGACATCATTTCTGCTCCGTTTCAACCCCCTGGTGAAATTTTACCATCTTACGATTCTGATCCCATCTTAGCAACATCTTTATACCGTCCCCTTGTAACATCCTGGATATTACTAGGATGGTTACTAGGATGGTATCAGAATAATAAGTTAGTGAAATTTCACCATGTGATGGGTTTTCCCAGATGACATTGTCTCCCTCTTGAACTCTAAGCTGAAGTCCTCTAATTACAATGTGAAGGAAATAAGGAAGGAATGCAGCGTGGATAGAGGAATAGAGGACAAATGAGGGAAAAACAGATGTGTTTGTCGTCAGCAAATGTCATGCTCCACCCTTACTGTGATCTGACCATAGAAGAAGGTGGCCTGTCTCTCCTGAGTGGCAGCTGAACAGGGGAGTCTGTCGCCCCCATGTTGCTGGGAGGGGACGCGCAAACGGCTCAGCTTCCTGGGGCCTTCGTCCTCACACACTGGTGTATCACCAGCACACTCCCTGCAACTGTCTTGAGAAGAGCTGAGGGTGAAGACGGAAGTGTACGTGGTGGTCCCTTCTGAGGGGGCACAGTCGCCCCCTTGTGGCGGATGGTGGCTGGGTGCAGCCTCGGAACAGGGACTGCCGTCCCTTCTGGCCTCTCCCGCCTCTGCTCTCTCCTGATCTCTCCCCACCAGCCCCCCCAGCCTGGCCTGGATCTTCTGCTGCAGGCTCTTTAGCGCCCCCTGGAAGCGCTTGCTGAGCAGGGCGTAGAGCAGCGGGTTGATGTCGGAGTTGAGCAGCACCAGCCAATAGGAGAAGGTGATGGCGGACTGCGGGACCAGGCTGGAGCGCCGCGATAGGACCTTCTCGGTGGCCTGCACCATGGCCACGCCCATGTAAGGCGTCCAGCACAGAAAGAAGGCGGCTATGACCATGAAGAGGCGCACCACGCCGTGCGATTGTGCGCTCTGGGAAGGGTGGGTGGGGTTGTGGGGCTGAGCGCCGCTACTGTGGAGATGGGCGATGAAGGTATGTAGGCGTCTGGAGCCAGAGCTGGAGCTGTTGCTGGTGCTGGTGCTGGAGGCCTGGGTGCTTGACTCACTGCAGGAGTGAATGGCTTGGGAATCAGGGAGAGAAGACACAGACCCACCTCCATCCATGGGGCCCTCGGTCAAGAAACCCCCACTCAGGTAGTACACCAGGCTGGTGGGAGCGTGGGAGTCCTGGCCCACGTGGGCATTGGTGCTGGGCGGGGGCGCAACAGGGCGCCTCCTGTTGCGGTTGAGCTGATCCTCCAGGCTGTGGATCCTGCGGGCGTGATTGCGGGCCACGCGCACAATCTTGACGTAGCAGAAGAGAATGACGGTGGCGGGCAGAAGGAACGAGACGGTGGCCATGAAGATGGTGTAGGTGGTGCTGCTGGACCACTGCACCGCACAGCTGAACATGGGCTCCACGTAGTCCACCTTGCCCCAGCCCAGCAGAGGGGGACAGCTGGTGATGGCTGCCTGGACCCAGATCCAGAGGACCGCCGTCCCCGTCCTCCAGGCTGTGCAGCGGGAGCTGTAGCGCAGGCAGTCCACGATGGAGTGGTACCGGTCCAGAGCGATGGCAGCCAGGGTCAGAACAGAGGCCGTGCAGTACACAGATGAGGTGTAGCCCACATACGCACACAGGTCCTGTGAGCATACATTAAAGTTAGTCAGTAATAATGAATTTGTCCCCCTGAATTAATGTATCACAGTCATTTCATTCATTCATGAGTAATTACATTAAATAATCAATGAAATTAATGATAGATAGATACTGTAGATAGATAGATAGATAGATAGATAGATACTTTATTGATCCCCAAGGGGAAATTCAAGGCTATATTCATTAGGCTGTACATTGAGCAATTCGACATTGTATCAAGAAATGATCTACTAACATTGCATTCCGCCCAGCCATTGTTCATGATGGAGACAGCAACAAAAGGCATCACACCGATGCCCACCAGGAAGTCACTGATGGCCAAATTAATTATGAGAATTGACGTCACAGAGTGGAACGTCTTCGTGGCAGCAACTATCAATATCACAAGTATGTTACCTATGAAAAAAGATCAATGCATTGACAATATGTTTAACAAATACACAGAAGACCGCTTAACAATTAGGCCTACATAACGCATAATATGTAACTATAAACTATATACATAATCTAACAATACAAAGTTAACGTCTAGTGTGTCTTAAAATGTCTACATGACTGACGACGATTGGAGAATAGTATAGCCTACCTGCGATCATAAATAAATAATAAATAAATAAAAACTCTTCAGCGACCCAGTGGCAAATAGCTTAGTGCAACTCAAACACCTGTAACTTACCTGTCACGGCTCCAACACACATCAGTACCATAAGCACCTCCAAAATGAGTTTGGCCCTTGGACTGAAGTTACGTGACGCCGTTAGATTTCTGACAAGTCGCATCTCGCTCCCCAGGGGATCACTCGCATCAAACCAACGATTTTCAGGCAGATCCATCTCAACATAGCCGCTATCACGCTGTCCGAAGTCAGGGGTATCTAGGTGTCAACGCATAAATGCACTTGCCTTCGAGTCAGTTACTGTTTAAAACCCCAAACAGTCTGAAGGTAGGCTAAATCTATGCCATCCAATGTAGTTCTCAGGTCGCAATGTAGCCTACCGACCATTTGTCCATCATCATATGCTGTAAACATGACCAAAAACAGACTTTACATTATAGTTTCCCATAGCACACGAGTTGACTTTCTAGACGGTACAGCTTCTCCTTACATCTCTAGCATCACACCTGCGCACATAACTAGGCGTGGCGATTAGGTTGTTTCCAAATGGCCTGGCTAAATGCGTTATTCAGTCTTTTTTTTTTTTTAAGGGCATCAATTATTAGATGGGATGTAGTTGTAGACGTGGGCATTCAAGATACTTGTATGTATTTTTAAAAAGACTGTAGGCCTACTGACAGTTGATTAAAACGGATGATCTATTAGCCTACTTGCTGTAACTAGAAATTAATTAATTTATATATTTTTCATTTGTTTAAAACAGCCTCCAACTCATAATCAAAAAGTCATTTTATGTAGCTTTTGTGTTCACAGCATGTGTCCAAGTAAAAGACTGTCCAATCACTCAGGCAATGATCAAGCTCTCCCCTTCAGTCACAAGACGTGCCCTGGTCCCTGACAAAGCCTACACAGGCTGGAATATTCTAATGTAATCCTTGGGATGGGTCTAGCTGAGGGCTCACTTCATTATCTCTCTTGGTTGCCGTCTCCCTTCTTATGGAGGAGCAGGTGAAGGCTGGTGGGGGTTGGGGGAGGAATGAGTGGCATAGAGCAGAGAGACAAGAGAAGAGAGAGATGGAGAGAGAGAAGGGGAGGGAGGAGAGATGGAGAGATAGAAAGAGAGAGAGAGAGAGAGAGAGAGAGAGAAGGGGAGGTAGAGGGGAGCGAGAGGCATTTCAGAGCCTGAAATGAGTGAGTCACGGGGGAAATAAACCTGTCCTAATCATATCCACTCAGCCCACAGCGGACCCAGCCCAGCCCAGCCTGCAGCAGCCTTGTTTGTCAAGATTACACGAAAACAAACGGCCAGCTTCAATGTCATGCACAGTATTCAATTGGATTCCCAACCAGAGGTGTGAATCCAATCATGAGTCAGCCTGTCAAGGTCCTTTGTTGCGGGTAGAGATATGGGGGGGGCTTGACAGAGGATCTTTGGTGACCCTCGTGGGGTAGGTGGGACGGACTGATTGACATTCAGTGTAACTGATGTAGGCTACTGGACCTGGTATAGGAGTGAGCATGAACCAAGGTCAAGGGGCTAATTTCTGAATCCCTGATCGTCAGCAGTTATGAGTCCGAATGTGTGAGACGTGTTAGCGCGAGTGAATTCTCCAGTTTACTGTTAAAACACATACGTTTTACACTGTAAACACACATCACGCCATTATCCTGATGCTGTAATGATTCATCTGCTTTATCGCTGTAAAACTAGTCACTTGTGATGTATGGCTGTTGTGTGTATGTGTGTGTGTGTGTGAGTCCGAAATTAATGTTTCTGTGGCCGCATGTGTTCATAACATATGCGTGTGTGTGTGTGTAGCCTATGCGTGTGACAGTGTTTCTCAGAGTATGTGTGTGTCTGTCAGTGTCAGTGGGTGGGTGTATGTGTGTGACATTTGTGCGTGTGAGTGACCAAGTGTGTGTGTGTGTGTGTGTGTGTGTGTGTGTGTGTGTGTGTGTGTGTGTGTGTGTGTGTGTGTGTGTGTGTGTGTGTGTGTGTGTGTTTGTGTGTGTGTGTGTGTGTGCACTCCCTGGAGAGAGCAGATTAAAACAGAGGCACGCTAGGACAGGTCTGCCTGGTGCAGCAGGAGGCAGAGGTGAGGAAACAGCCCCACTGAGAGCGCCACTCAATTAGCCTGATGACAGTAAAGAGCCCTGTCAGCTCCCACCATGGCCTGTGTGTGTGTCTCTCTGTGTGTGTGTGTGTGTGTGTGTGTGTGTGCGTGTGTGTGTGTGTGTGTGTGTGTGCATGTGTGTGTGTGCGTGTGTGTGTGTGTGTGTGTGTGTTCATGTGTGCATGTGTGTTTGTGTGTTTGAGAGAGAGAGAGATTGAGTGTGTGTGCGTGTGCGTGTGTATGTGCGTGCATGCATGTGAGTGTGAGTGTGAGTGTGAGTGTGAGTGAATGTGAGTGAGTGAGTGTGTGTGTGTCTCCTAAGTTTTTTGCCATCTTCACACTTAGGGTGTGTTTGTGAGCAAATGTCAAAGACGTGTGATATCAGAGTTTGTGTGCATACATGCCTTTGTTTGTGCGTTAATAGAGGTGGAGAGAATGTCTCTCTCTCTCTCTGTGTAGTGTGTGTGTGTTAAGAAAGATAGAGAAAATGCACACACATCTCTCTCTCTCTCTCTCTCTCTCTCTCTATTTGATGTGTGTGTGTGTGTGAGTGTGTGTGTGTGTGTGTGTGTACAGGCTATATGTGCTTGTAACTATCCCCACTACAGTATATACAGCGCGGGTGTTTTAATGCCTTCACGTCTCCCACAAACCCTGCACTTGGCTGCAATACTGTATGTTCAGGACCTGCACACTGCCACAGTAAACAGTAAAGCCCTGACAGGCATAAACTGCTTACACATCCATCCTGAGTCCGCACCAGCAGCAGTGCCAGAGAGGGTTAAAGCCGAGCGAGGCACAAACGTTCAACCATTTCCACATTCTGTTTTCGCAAAGGGGAGGGGGGCGAAATCCCCCTTTAAGCAGACCTAGAAAGTGACGTTAGATTTGAATTGAACTGTTTGCCAATCTGATAGAGATCGATATCCCACTATGATGTCTTTGCGACACACCTCTTTAAGCAGACAGGAACTGTTCGAATTTTGCTTCCATAGAGATGCATTATGTTGCTCTCTCTTGTCAGTAATGAAGGATCTTTGTCAGTGCACAAGGTAGTGGTAGGAAATGAGGAAATGAGACATGTCTCCTAGGGTGCTTCTCAACATGCCTCATCGATCCTCTATGCTCGATCCTCGAGGGGCGTTCCCACTGATCTATAACTAACACAGGATAGACTACTATCCCATTGTTTTCGCCCCATCATTCCTTATGTAGATCAGTGAGTATAAAAGCCCAAATGAGAGGCACCCCTAATCTGCGGCTGTGGCGGCGGCTGCCACTGCTGCCATCCCGGGTGTCTCATGATGACGGGACGTGACTGACTGTCTCTCCTCGGGGGGGACCCTGTAGTCCTGCAGGCTCTGGCTGTTGGCCGTCTGGTCCACTCCGATACCGTCCTCCCCTGCGGGAAGGCTGAGAGCAGAGCAGAGTGAGGGGTACATTTCATGCTGGGGGTGTCAGGGAAGCCTCGAATGCAAACACGTCCTTCACTGACTAGTCATTCAGCAGTTTGTCAATACACATGGCATTCACATGGAGCATGGCAATCTTTTATCATTAAAAAAAAGATGTACTGCAGAGACTGATTGTATAAAGTATAACCTTGAAGTGGTTAAATGCTTGTCATTTGTGCCACAATGCAGACTATAAAGAGGGCAATAAAACTAGCTCCAGTCAATGGGGAAATGTGAGAGGGCCTGTCTATCTTACTGCATTATGAGAATATAGCAATATTGTTATGGATAAATTATAGAGTGGGGCTATGAGACTGAGTATATTGTACTATGGAGGCTATAAAGAAGGAAATAAAAATGTTGCAACCGGGGATCAGACGAGGGTCAGTATCTGTATCCAAGAGCAAACCTGTGGTGGGAGTGCAGTGTCTGTATAGCTGCTGGCTTGCGGATGCTATACGGTACAATGAAGACAATAAATAAGGCAATAAAACTACAGTTCTAACCAGCCAGACACTACTCCGAAAGGGCCTCTGTCCATGCTCTGGCCTCTCTGTCTGTCTGTGCCTGTGTCTGTCTGTCTGTGTCTCTCTGGCAGTCTGACTTAGCTCCAAAAAATGGCCTCTTTGTTTTGGTCTCTCTGTTTGTCTGTCTCTGTGTCAATGTCAATTCTTGAATTTCCCCTTGGGGATCAACGAAGTATCTATCTATCTATCTATCTATCTATCTATCTATCTATCTATCTATCTATGTCTGTGTCAGTGTCTTTATGTCAGTGCCTGTATGTCTGTCTGTGTACAGTGTCTGCCTGTCTTACCTCCATCAGCAGGAGCCACAGCTCCGAGGAGCCGGTCAGTTGCCTGGAACTGCTTGTCACTGACGTGGCCGAGGCTGAGGATGTCCAGCACCAGAGCACTGGCCTCGAAGATGTCACACTCACAGGTGCCACACAGCCCTGTGTTCAGACATAACAAAAAAGATAAAGGTGTGTGTGGGGCGGTGGGGGGGGGGGGGGGGGGGCAGCCTCACACTTCCTGCTACAGGGGCTTTGTGTGGCTTTGATGTAGATTTTGTTCTTGTGCAATTTCCAAACAGAATTTAATCAAATGGCAGACCTTTTTTTTTGTGTGTGTGTGCAATATACAAACAGAATCTACCAGAGCAGGAACGGGCTGAATACATACCGGCCAATCATTATCAGTGACAATGACGCAGCACCTCATACAAGCACCATTCTGGGAGTCTTGATAATACACTGCGCACACGCTCCTCTTGTGCATTAGAGACTCAAAGAACTACTCATTTTCATCCATTCACTTCTAGGGAGGCCATTGTCGAGAGTCAATATTGGTCTTTATAATGGGCCCTACTTAAATAAACCACATACATCCAAGTCAATCAAGATCATAGCAACATGCTGATAGGTAAGGGCACAGCCTGAAACACACCTTTCATGGCAGATGTCTGCTTGTTCGTATCCGAGCCTAAAGACAGACATGGCTTTTGCCCTTTACTTTCGGTCAGTAGAGTGTTTGCCTCGATGAAAGTGGTTGGTGATAGTGCCTGAGCCTAGCAACCAGACCAGACAGGCATACTTGACTGATGTACAGTAAGGGCACTAGACCCTTGTCAGAGACAAGTTGGTCAGCTGATGAAGATATTGTTACCCATCCACACACTTTTGAGATAGATGCTAGGATAGAGCCGGACATTAAGCCAAGAGATTCATGCCTAATGGCCATGAAACTTAAAAGCAACGAATGAAGAATCTCTAGTTTGCATAAATTGATGTGTTTCCCTAGCCTGGGAGTTCCCATACTGCCTTGCGCGGTGATTTCAATCCTGCTGCTAAGCCAGTCTGGAAACTAACGCCCAAATGTTCGCCTGATGTTGGCGAACCAATCACAGAACATCCGAGAAGTTTCCGTTGCCTTCTTGCATCTACATTCGACGCCAAAGGATTTACACTGATGTCAATGGCAGCCCTTAACATTGCATTTGAACGCGCGGGGTCACCTCATGCGTCCTCGTTCGACGAGTTGGGTGAGCTATGCACATTTGACATCCGTGGCGCCCAATGAACGTATCTGGGCATTTTTTCCAAATACGAGAAAATGAACGTCTGGTTGCCAGACCACGTCTCATTTGAGAAGTGGTAGGCGTTAGCCAGGCTAGTGTTTCCCTATAATCACAGATTTTCCGTATACATGGACTCCCATTGAAATCCTTGAGAAGTGCATGACCCTGGAAGGCTGGAAATCAAAATGATTACTGGTGTGATACACTCTTGTATAAACGGCCTATGTTTACACAGATTATGTGCCCATTGCTAGTTTATTTGTCTGGAAAATGGCAAGGAAGTAAACCATCATAGATTGTTTGATTGAATTACATTCATTCTGCCTTTTGGAAGCTCCTCCTTACTGCCTCTTGCTTGCTACTTTTATTTATTCTAACTCAGGATGACTTCTTTGCATAAATTCACATTCTGACAGAGAGGATTATTGTCACTGACTATATTTGAGGTCTCACCCTGGGGGGTAAACACACTGATGTGAACAAATCTCTTCCCATACAGTACCTGAGGTGAGTTGGCTTGTAGATGAGCGGCGTGACCACCAGGGGGGCGCTGGTGAGTTTGGCCAGGTCCAGTGCCCTCTGCTGGGCTGCTACAGTAGCTGCAGCTCCTGATCCTGGAAGCTCAGCGTCTAGGACTCTAGGCAGTGATCTTCTTTTGCACCTCTGACTAGTGCTCCTCCTGCTCCAGCTCACCCAGGCAGACGGCCACAATGTTCCTTGTCACATTGTTTACTCTATTAGTCAGCTAGCTGATGCTCTTATCCAGAAGGACTTGAAGTGAACCACAGGTACAGTGCCCCCTGAAGTAACGTGGGCTTAAAAGTCTTGCACAGGGACACAATGCTGGCAGCATAAAGCACAATTAGTGGCCTGAAGTAAACCCTCTGGTGTTCCCCTTGGGAGTGTTGTCTCTTCTAATGCAACACCAACACAAACACTTTTCTAGTGCAACACAAACACAAACACCTTTTTCTAGTGTAACACAAACACAAAGGCATTCACTGACTTGGAATGTTTGTTTTAGTTAACACCAAAGATTCTAGACGCTCTAAGATCTTTGGTTAATATTAAGGGCTTCACTGAAACAACATGCCGACATTGTGGGATTAGATAGGACTTAACAATAAATTCTGATTGCTTAACATCATTCTGACATTTGTCCACCTGTCATTGTATGTGGGTACGTCACAGTGAAATGAATTGTCCTTAGAGGGAAGATACCTTAAAACAACAAAAGACAAAAGAAAAGGGGTGTGGGACATGAATACATCATTAATATAATACAATCCTCCAAAACCTCCCACCATTTATCATCATCAAAATTGACAACACTATACTTTCTAAGTGGGTGGGAACGAACTGAAGAAGAAATATTCCTCTATCCTTGGCCCCCAACCACAGAACCTGTATTGGGCCAGAAGCGCATACAGACGCACAGTGAAGTTATGGCTGAAACACCACTGCAGGATCCCCTCCAGGGGCCTCCATTTATGCCATAGGAAAGGGAGAGAGAGAGAGAGAGAGAGAGAGAGAGAATGAAAGAGAGAGATTTCAGCAACTGACCAGTAGAAAGGGCCAGATACTAATCTTAAGGGCCGTTCACACCAAGAATGATAACTATAATGATAACAGCAACAAAGTATTGTTCTAGCCAAAACAAATGAAGACGTCCACACATAAACTATAATGATAATGACATTAACAACAATATCGTTGGGGATTACTTTTAGAGATTTTAAAACGATAAAAAGCTGACAGCCAATGAGAATCCACCAAATTTCACATTCATCAACACAAGGAGAGTCTTTCCTTATCCTTGGATGGTTTATTGTCATCACTGACTGTGAGTGTGTGTGTGTGTGTGTGTGTGTGTGTGTGTGTGTGTATGTGTGTGTGTGTGTGTGTGTGTGTGTGCGCGCGCGCGCGCGCGTGCATTTCTGTGTTTGTATGCTCTTACAGTACACCAGCAGGCCCAGAACTGGTCCATGTGGGAAGGGTTGTGGTAGAGCATGAGCAGCATGGCCCACTCGATCAGGTACTTCACTGAGGCCTGGTTACTGCTGAAGCCGGCCTCAAAGGCGTAGCCCAGTAACGTCCCCAAAACAAACTCCTGCAGACAGACACAACAAACACACACAGGTGTCATAACAACGGAGAGGGAAGGGCCAGTGGACTGTGAGGGGGAGTGACAGGTGAGAAAACAACACCTGAGGAGACAGAGGAGAGAGATAGAAAGAGAAAGAGAAAGAAGAGACTGAAAGATGGAATGAGAGAGACTGGATAGAGGGATGGAGATGCGAAGTGAGGAGTAGAAGGAAAGTGAGAGGGACAAATGGAGAAATAAAGGTTTATAGAAAGCAAAATATAAAAAAAAGATAGAGATGGTTTAAGAGTGAAGGATAATGAGAGAGGGACAGGAGAGAGAGAGAGAGAGAAAGAGAGAGAGTTGCCTCACCCTTCTCAGTTTGGGCAGCAGAAACAGCAGGGTCTGCCACACTCTGCTCCTATGATGCTGAAAGCAGTTGCTATAGTAACACACTTTAGAAAGATGTGGGGATATATACATTATAATAAATTATTAGAGAAAGAACACTGATTAAAACACATTACATTACCCATACTGACCCTAAAGGCTCCAAAATGGTACCATCTCTCTGCAGCACCTGTTTCTCCATGAGTGTGTGGCGGAGCTCACTGGTTGGTTGCAGGTGGCTGAGGAGGGTGAGCAGAGAAACATGTGAGAATTGTTTGTCTCTGTTGTGACTGATAAGGACAGACAGCAGAACAATGTTACAATGTTTTAACTAGAAATGCAATTCCAAGGAATTACCAGTGCATGAAATGCAAAAATAGATAGATAATGTAGATATGGTTACCAAGGTGTAGCTAGGGTAAATATGGTGGTTGCATAGTTTACAGAGAGTTGATAGTGTGAAGGTAGACAGTTTAAAGCTGAAACATTTTGATTTGCTGATTTCTATTCATGTTAAAATGTTAACTATGGTAACAATGATAACCAGGTTGATTGGTTAACTTAGCTACTGATTTCATGCAGTAATGGTAAAAAGGTTAACTATGCTAACTATGCTCACAGTGTTAACCAGGTTGATTAGCTAACTTAGCTAATGATTTCTAGCAGTTATGCTAAAAATGCTAACTATGCTAGCAATGCTAACTATGGTAACAATGCTAACTTAAACTAACAATGCTAACCAGGTTGATTAGCTAACTTGACTGATGATTTCTAGCAATAATGCTAAAAATGCTAACAATGCTAAAATTGCTAACAATGCTAACCAGGTTGATTAGCTAACTTAGTTAGATGTTTTTTGCAGTTATGCAAAAAATGCTAACTATGCTAACAATGTTAACTATGCTAACCATGCTAACTAGCTAACTTGCTAGTGAGGACTTTTATTTTGAAACATTTGTTGCTAGGGTATCCATGGTGGCCACTATCAGGAAGCAAGAAGTTACTGCAGCATAATCATGTTGGTTGCTATGGAAACGGTCATAAACGCTTAATTTTAATGGTTGGTATGTTGATTGCTAGGTACATGGAGGTTTCGTGTAGTTGACTGGAGGCATAGTTGATAACTGACAGTTGGAATGGTTGAACAGTTAAATAGTTGAGTAGTTACAATGGTTAAATGATTTAATAGTGTATTATTGCAGTGAAGACCTTTATTTTGAAACAGTTGTGGACAGAGGAAGTAGTGAAACAGAATCTGTAGTCTAAATGAGATTGTATGCTTAAAGCCTGAGACAGAAGGTGCCTCTCATATAGCGTTTACGCGTCCTCTCTCGCTCCTCGATCCTCACTGATCTACATAAAGAATGATGGAGCGGCAACAATGGGATAGTCTAGCCCTTCTTCTATCTTTCTTTATGTAGATCATTGAGGATCGAGGAGCGAGGTAGGACATATAAACGCTGCTTGAGAGGCACCCACAGTAAATACTTTGAAAGTTGTATGTAGATAGTCTAATTAATGTTGATAGACAGAATGTTTAATGGATGTTGATAGGCAGATTGTTTAATAGATATTGATTGACAGTTTAATGGGTGGATGAGTGAATGGTCTGAAGAAGATGAATGGATAGAAGGTTGGATGGAATGTGCCTTATATTCTTGTTAAGAGAGACACTGATACAGCTCTCTGAGAGTAGTTGATACAGGTGTAATCAATTTAACTGGCTAGTCTTAAGAGAGAGTGTGCTTAAAGCCTGAGACAGAGTAAATCATTTAAAAGTTGAATGTAGATAGTCTAATTAATGTTGATAGACAGAGAGTTTAATGGATGTTGATAGGCAGATTGTTTAATAGATGTTGATAGACAGTTTAATGGGTGGATGAGTGAATGGTCTGAAGAAGATGAATGGATAGACAGTTGGATGGAATGTGCCTTATATTCTTGTAGACTGGAGAGACACAGCTCTCTACTGAGAGTAGTGGATACAGATACAGGTGTAATCAATTTAACTGTCTAGTCTTAAGAGAGCCAGTGTATGTAGCCTGAGAGAGAGAGAGAGCTGCTGCAGGTGGGGCTGGCCACCTGGCATAAGATTCTAATTGCTTAATGATCCGATTGTGATGTCATAGAGGCCAATGTTAAGTCTATGGGGAAATTTGTAATAGTTTTTAATTTATAGTTTAAAAAGTATAAAAGTTGCAAAGTTGAAAAATACTTAGCAGCATTCCCCTATTTAAGACCTACGTTGCGACGTTTGAATGAAGTTTCTAAGTTAAACGGTTCAAGCTGAATAGAAAAAATTAATTTGATCAGCGGAATAATAAGAAGAAGAAGAAGAAGAAGAAGAAGAAGTTTTGGAAGAACAGTACAGTGCATTTTCATGCACTGTAATTACACGTATTGCACAACAAGGCCTCCAATTACTTTTTGTGTACAGTATGTTCGGTTGTGTATCACTTTTGTGTGGGGTTATTATCGGACAGTTTAATAGTCCTGTCTGTTGTCTGTCTATCATACGCATACGTCTATCAATCATGGTGCAAGATGAATTTCCGAAAGATATACAGTACATGAAATATGTGGGCACTGGTGCATACAACATGGTGTACGTGGTCTGCAATCACACACGGAGGACGAAAATGTGACCTGTTGGACCTGACCTCCAACAGCTCCATCAACTCACGGCTGATCTAGGTAAACTCACATAAACACACTCATGTTACGACTTACATAAACATGTATTTGCTTTTAGAAATTGTACAATTTAATCATAATCATTTACTTAAAAAATAAATAAATAAATAAATACACTGGTACCTCCTGGCACACAATACATGGACAAACTGACCCCATGGCAACTACTTGAGTTGTTTGGAAAACATTTCCACCTGGACAGTAGTGTGTGATTCACCTGCATTTGCTGGTCTTTAGTCTACTCACCCTCAGCCTTTGTGAAAGTTTATCACATCTCCATTTTTTTTACATAGGCCTACAATGAAATGCAACCCAATGGGAAAGTTTTGTTTTGATACTGTATTCTTTGTTTACAATGAATGCACATTCATGATGTATACTGTGAATTTAAAATGTTACCAATAAGATGTTACCAGTAAGAATAAGTTCGTTTAATTGACTTACATTTTGAGAAAAAAAATCCTATCAGCATCCGAGAGGTGAGAGGTCAGGTTCAACAGGAAGGAGTGCGTGGAGAGAACGTGATGGAGGAAGTAGAGTGTCACGAGCGCAGGTAGCCTAGTTATGAATCATGCTGCAAGTGAGAAAACGTTTAATTGTGTTAGTGTGAAGAGATGACCGGTAAGGTAGTCTTATACGGCCATTTTACAGTGTTTTAGCAGGATGGTTACAGTTGTACCAGAGAGTTAATCCTACTCGGTCACTCACCACTGCAGTCTTTGCGAGTGCCCTCGCCTGTCACATTAGCAACAGCTTCTCAAGGAAATAAGTCGCATCATATCATCGGCCCCACGCTGTGTGGTGAAGAGGGAGACGCACATCTTACCCTTTGCGTAAGTAACTTCGCTTTACGGCGCGAAACAGCCATCTTGTTTCTGGCTTCCATGAAGCCACGCTACAGGCCTACACCTTGAACTCTGAAAACACTGGTTGGGTACCCATTTACTTTTGCCTACGTTTTTAGTAATTTTCATTCGGAACCGAATTGAATTGAATTGAATTGAATGGTGTACTGATGTTTATTTTGGGTATTTGCTTAAGTGCTAACAAGCAAGGTTAAAACTTGCATTTGCATGTGTAGCCATGCATGTGTAGCAAATCACATAGTATATGTGAAGTTTATTTTTTCTAAGAAAATAGTTTTAAAAGATTGTTTGCATTTTTAAAACAATATATATTTTAGTTTCATATAATGGCCATTTATATTTACCTAGGCCTACTGGTAATTACCTAGATAGTAGTTACCTAAATCAGCATTGATTAGTCTAACATTAAGAATTTGGGCAGTGCACTCTAGTTAAGTCAGAACAGCTAAGGGGCGCTACAGAAACATGGGGCAACTTTTCGGACAGTGTTGCTCTGTGTACCATCTCCTGTATTTGACCTGACATCTATGACGGCAACTTCATGAGCCATGTTTAAAAAAACATCACCCAGCTGCTTATGTGTCACTGTCTCTGTCCTCTATTTGTTGATCTTGGCCTTTTCAATGTCATCATATGGTCAGCGTTGGTGCCTGTTCTGGGATCAGCTCCAGGGCGTCCCTGTGGAAAGCCGGCCATTCAAGCGCCTGCAGCATAGGCCAGATGTCGTTCATGTTGCCCCTCAACCCCTGCAAATGCGATACCTTCCAGCTGAGAGCCACATGAGTAGGATTTTGAGTCACTGCCATCTAGTGGACATTAAGAGATGGACCCAACTGAACATGGTATGTTTTGGGACATGGATCAAGGCAAATTCTATCAACATTACAATTGATATAGAATTCCATGGTGATGAAATTGCCATTAGCAATTTGCTAACTTCTGACACACACACACACACACACACACACACACACACACTGACACACACACACACACACACACACACACACACACACACACACACACACACATACTGATCCATAAAGAATATTATTCTTTATAGATCAGTGCACACATACAAAGACATAAAAATGTGCATGACCTCTCACACTCACAGCTGTGCTGGTTTCTGGGCCCACGGCACCTGTGTGTCCCCTGCTCTACTGGAGGAGGAGCAGCAATAGCCTCAGGCTCTTGTGGCTCTTGCATTTTAACACGCATGTATTGTATCACCACATTCTTGTTAGTACTCTTGTTTATAAAGATAATATTGTGTGGCGGAATAACAATTGGGAGCACTTAAGTGCTCCCAATTGTTATTCCGCCACACAATATAGTTATCACTCTTACCTGCCTAGAAATGCACCACGTTTTATTTTGTCTCACCATACTTGGTCGTGTGACTACTCATGTAACTGTATTTTGATAGGGAAAACATGGAGGTGTTTGGTCGCCTCTAACTTCATCTCTGTTTGGATCCTAATGAATGAACTGGGCTAGCTAAGTGCTATCAAAGTAACACCGTGCACCAGAGCCAGTGAGTGCACGCATTGAAACGTGAGAGGTATGTATCAACTCGTCTTAGTTAAGGGAATAACATAGTTTAATATAAAAAAAATGGTGAAGTGTTCCTTTAAGACGTCTATGCCAGAATATACACTCTAACTTCTGTCTCTCAGAAATTATATTTTGTTAGTCTTTAGCCACACACATCAGTTTGAGCTATGTGACCCTGCAAAGCCTACAGGTGTGGTGGTGGTGTAACGGTGGATTAACAGCTGTTGCGATTCACTTTTGAGAAAAGTGTCTGCTTAATACCAGGGTTAGGGTAGGTTTGCACTATTGAGCACAATAACTAAATTAAGATATTGTAGTCACATGAACAGCCATAAACTAAGCTTTCCAACAATATGTATATCGAGGGTATTACACAATCCATCGCTAAGATAACCGCATCCAAAGTTGATATGGTTCTCCTGTCACAATATGCCAGAAGAGGAGAAATCACCTTTTTAAGTGGCGTAGACAACGGGAATGACTGTGACTGATTTCACTTTGAAGGGTCACCTGATTAATTAAAAATGTGCTGCTCAAATCAGTCTTTCGTTTCGATATTTGAAATGAGAACAAACATTTAGAAAGCATCCACCATGACCCTGCACTAATTGTTAGCCTGCGGACATTAATGAAATGTGTCAAGAACGGCAATGACTTGTTTAGGACTCCGATCGGCTCACTTGGACTTGGACTTACTATTGGGACATACAGTACTTGTTACTTGCCAATAAGTGACTCTCCCACCTCTGGTATTTGAGTCACACATTTCTGTACGTCATATCAATGATACTTTGCCATGTGAACGCACTCTGCTGGGGTATGCATGTCATGGTTCCATCATTTACACACTGTCGTTAAACAGTCAAACCAAATATCGATGCTCACAAATGCCTCAAGCATTCTTTAGCTGTATCTGAGATGTATTTGCAGTAACAGGTTTGGCAAGCTTTCTGGGAATGGAAAATGTCGTTTGTTTGAAAATTTCTGATCTCTTATAAATGACTGCATCCATATGATAGCCTTTGGAAGTTTTGAAAGTGACCAGATAACAATTTCCTTTGGGCCGGATCCGCATGAAAGCCTTTAGATCAGTCTGCAGTGGATATAAGGTAGTGGCCATCCGCATCTGATCCACTGATTTACAGATTTGTCCCAGGTAAATCCGGAAATCAGAAGGTGCGTTTAAAACACGAAACACTAATTTGGCCCAAACCGGTAATAAAAATATGAGCTTCAGAAAACGTTTGTCTAGGAGCGCTTCTTGGACTCAGAAAAAGTTTGTTTGAGGTGCTCTTTGGAAGGGAAAAAAACAGTTGGAAAAACCAGAGGAACTTCAAGGCACTCTCATGTAACAAAAGTTAAAAATCCTTTATTGTAGCGGCTCGGTCACATTAAACCTTTTAAAAAAACTCCAACGCGTTTCGGCCATGTAGCCTTCATCAGGGAGTCAAAACCAAAAATATGAGCTTGAAGGAGCATTTATTTCACAGCATGGCCAGGTGGTAGGCCTAATAATGACATTAATTAAGATGAGACTTCATTAAGGTGTTTAGTAACAAATCCACCTCCGGGTATAAGTAAAGTAATCAAATCAAATCAAACCTCCCCCCAACTATCCTATTATTTTTCAACAATATGCTGGCATAAAACAGCCATCACAATAACTACATTATTTTGGAAAAACAGGGATTAATGCGAATGAGATCACTGATCACATGAAAACTAAAAGGAAAACTAATTGTGTGAGATTTAAAAAAAAAAAAAAATGGATGAATGGCTGGTGTTAGTTTTCTGTTGTTTCAGATAGATTATGGAGATGACTGAGGCATGAGGATAGCCTTAAAGGGATAATCCGGAGTGAAATACACTTTAGATCAATTTTTCGGACTATTGGGAGTACATACGTTGAGTTGACACCAAAATCATGTCATTCGGATGTATTTTGACAAAGTTCGAGTTCACCGTTTTTAGCCAAAACTCGTTAGCCTGGAAGTGACCGGGGCAAGTCCTTTCGCCGCTACAAAACGATATTTTTATACCTCTTCTACTGTTCCAACCAACACTACACTTACGTGGTAGTGAGTAGAGGGTCCCTAAAGCCAAACCGAAGTATCCCCACGTCTTTATGTGGTCGGATAGAGAGTCCAGAATGAATTTAATCGAGTCTGTACCTTTCCGGAAATGTCACTGCTGCAGCTAGCAACGCGTTAACAACATTTTAATAACATTTCCGGAAAGGTACGGACTCGATTAAATTCATTCTGGACTCTATCCGACCACATAAAGACGTGGTGATACTTCGGTTTGGCTTTAGGGACCCTCTACTCACTACCACGTAAGTGTAGTGTTGGTTGGAACAGTAGAAGACGTATAAAAATAGCGTTTTGTAGCGGCGAAAGGACTTGCCCCGGTCACTTCCAGGCTAACGAGTTTTGGCTAAAAACGGTGAACTCGAACATTCTCAAAATACATCCGAATGACATGATTTTGGTGTCAACTCAACGTATGTACTCCCAATAGTCCGAAAAATTGATCTAAAGTGCATTTCACTCCGGATTATCCCTTTAATATTGATGGGAACTGTGGAATTAACAACATGGGATTGCACTTCTACAGCCTGGTCGTTGATCTAAATAAAAGACAATGACACTTCTGTGTAATTTTTTTCCCTATTGTGTTTACTAGCCTAGCAAATGCCGTTTATTAGTTTAGCTGTTGGGCAAAATCTAAGGAACTTGTAGCTTGAGGGAACCTAAAAGAGCCTGTTACCAAATGTGTAGTCCATTTCCTCTTAATTGGAAACACTGCAGATGGTTATTTTGGACAACAGAGAGTTTATGTGCAAACGGTTTGTAAATGAAAGGCACACACGAAGGGAAATGTGGAAGGACTATATGGAAGGACGTTTTTGTCTGGGGGACATATAGCAAACAATATTAACTCAGGAAATTCACACATTAAAGTCCAAAAAGTTTGGAACATGCTAATGAAAAAGCAGTACACCAAGGAAAGGAACCAGCTGGAATCTGTAAAGTATTGAAGCATTCAGTACTTATTCCCCCCCTGATTTCTAGCTACACCCATTAACTTTCCATTGACATGATATGCAAGAAAGAGGAGAGAGAATCAAAAGGCAAGGAATAGGCTAATTTGTGCATACATCAGTACATTACTGTGTCTATACTCCTCCTACTCAAGCGAGTAGGACGCATTTCTCGCTGCTCCTGCTTCACCTATCCCTTTAGCAATTTCTATTCTTTTTCTTTCTTTTATTTCATTTACAAACTAGGTTAGTAGAGACAGTGAAACTTTAGTAGTTAATTTTTACTTTAAACGGCAAGTCACCTTGAAGTTGGATTGAACAACATGCACTCCTCCGGCCCGAGACGCAGGAGATCATGTAGAAAATGTACTGAGCTAGAACAGAGGATTTCTGCTTTGGAATCAAAGATTGATGCCCTTTCATCAAAGACGGATGAACTACGAGAGACATCTCATGAAGTGAGTACAGCGACAACTGCAAATGCAGTGAATGTAACTCAACAGTCCAATAGCATTGAATGCATCGACCTCACAAAGGAAAATGAGAGTTCCGAGCCTTGGCACAGGCCAAAAAGCAAAAAACGTAATACAAGAACTGTACGTACCTCTACACCAGTAAACTCAGATGTTAACTCCAGGCCTCATATCAGAAATACAGATAGATCAGCAAACTGCAATAGGGCCTGTGGCCCTAGGAGAGACCCAGAGCCCCTAAAACTATGGAACAGATTTGAATGCCTCCAGGAGAGAGGAGAGAGAGAGGAATTTCCCAGGGAAAAAACTCAAAGCAGGCAGCGATCAAACCACAACAATAGAAAGATGGGCACAGACAAGAAGCAACAATCGGCACCTGTTCATCCCACAACCCTCGTTCTAGGCGACTCAGCTGTGAGACTTTTAAATGGGGAAAGGATGGTTGTATGTTGTTTCCCAAATGTTTCAGTGTCTGACGCAAAAAACAAACTGACAGAACTGGTGTCAAAATATGCAACTATCAAGCGCATTATTGTGCATGTTGGTGCAAATGACATTTACAAAGAACAACTGTATGTCCAAGAGGATTTCAGGGAACTTTTCACTGCCCTATTTGGGCTTGGATTACAAACTTTCATCAGTGGCCCACTCCCAGCAGAGGGAAGCTTTGTTTTTACCAGACTATTCAGTTTGAACACCTGGCTCGCAAAGACATGTTTTTCAATTGGGATGAATTTTATTGACAATTTCAACCTTTTCTGGAATCACAGGGAATATTTCAGACCAAAGAGCACAGAGCTGAGTTGGACTGGGGCCAAGATCTTAACCCAAAACTATCACCTCTCTCTCTCGCACCCAACATTTTCTCTGCCAACCTTGAGCCAAGCCTCTGATAAGCGCTCAGTAGCCACACAGACGGAACACACTGAGGACATCAACATGCAGACCTTGGAGAAACATAAACAACCAGAACAGCAATGCCCAGCCATGTCGACTCGACCTGATAAGGCGGGTACTGCTGAAATGATTCACAGTCAATCACTGGCGTCAAACTCTGCGCAATCTCAGCAAACAAATGGATGTAATGGGCAGGAGGAGATAGCACCTATCAAAGCTGCTGGGGGGCTATCAGAAAGGAAGGGTCATGTACCAGTGCCTCTCCCCACCTCTGACTCCTTGCCACCACAAAGCCACAACAACATGGAATACACTGGAACACTTGCTGAAAGCAAAGAAACAACCCCCTCAGGACCTCAGAAGGACAACAACATCCCAGGACCTCCGCAGGCAGATGGAGACTAACTCCTCAGGATCCCCTTCATACCCATCACCATCCCCATCCAAGCACATGATGTTCCCGGCAAAAATGGAGAGACTCCTACCAATAGCCAGGCTGATTTTTAGCACCCCGAGATCTTTAGCACTGAAGCGCACTGCACCTCCACACCATAGTTCATATTCTCAGCTGGTAAATACTGATGGCAGCTGCACTGGACAATTATATGATGAATATGAGAGTTTTGTGTGATGTTCTGAGGGTCCCTGCAATAGAGATGGTAGTGATAGTACTTTTGAGAACATGCCGGGACCCAGTAAGCCTATGTCATTCTCTATTCCTGTTTTGACAAGAAATAGAAGACAAGTACATCGAGACTACAGGGTAAACCAGTCAAATCTCCTATCCGTACCACTACAGCCTCAGATTTCCCCAGTGGCTCACAGCTCCCCAATCCTTACAGCAAAACTAGCGCTCCTAAATATCAGATCTCTTTCAAACAAATCATTCTTAAAGGTTGGGTACGGAATTAGCAAAACGGACGGCAGAGTTTGAACATATACAACTTCAAGTCCCGCCCTCCATGCACGAGCGACAATTCAAATGCGCAGCGCGAGAGCGAGCCAGGCTAAATGAAATGCCAGCCTGGCGTCTACAGCACTATGAGCTCTAGTCTCCATACAATCACTCACATCAACTTCCCCAATTACATTCTTTATTCACCTCCAAAGGGTTGTAGTACATATGGTTCAGTAGCCATAGGTGTGTATATTTGAACAGAATCTGGTTTGTTCTTACCAGGGCGATTATCTCCTGAAATATCCAAGTTTGGTGCTGGCCCGTTGGTTCGCCTATTCCACCGTAGCTCCAAGCTGTTAAGTTTCGATTTCATGTTTACAGCACTCTTCGTGTCACGGTAAAATGTAATTTTTGCTACATAGCTTATTTATTGCGTGGGTGATTGAGTTTCCGTAGATATCCGCTGCCTTAGTTAGTTTGTATAGAAATGAAGTGACACATACAACAAGAGGGGAACATGGACGTGCAGCAGCAGGCAGTTGGTTTCGTTTCAGCACTGACTCGCGGTCACCAGCTTTCGAAAGGGTCGCGCGCGGTGGGGAGGAGGAAGAGGAGTAAGACGTTAGATTGACGAACGTGCTGTGAAATGATGGTATGGGGTGAGGAATTCTATTGGCTGGAGTTTTTCGAGCCCTGCCCGTTCCGCAGATGATTGACGTGTTTAATTTACATTTCAGTGCTTCCAACTTAGTGGCTATAAGTGGGTTAGGAATAGGATTTCAAGTGATTTTGCAAAAATGGCCAACAAAGCTCATTCCATACCCTCCCTTTAATTAATGATCTTATTTGCACACACAAACTTGATTTTTTACTTTTAACTGAGACATGGTTAGACCAAGCAAACAGTGCTGCTACCCTCATTGAATCAGCTCCCCCAAATTTCAGTTTTTTGAGTGCTACCAGAGCAAATAAAAGAGGAGGGGGGATAGCGACAATTTTCAAGGCATCCTTTCAGTGCAATCAGTCATCATTTGGTGAATTTACTTCATTTGAATATCTATGTGCAAGCATTAAGTCTTCTCCTCAGATTTTTCTACTGACTATTTACAGGCCTCCAAGACATTCAGCTAAAGTCTTTCTTGAAGAGCTAGGTGAACTGCTATCTGTCATTTGCATAGAGTTTGACTGTCTTATCATATCAGGGGATCTAAACCTGCATGTGGATAATCCTGAAAACAATTATGCCAAGGAATTCATTGCACTAATCGATACTTTCTCCCTAACACAGCATATACAGGAGCCAACACACTCTCAAGGCCATACACTCGACCTCGTTATCTCAAAGGGTCTCAATGTTTCTACAGCTGTTAAAGACCTGGCGTTATCCGATCATTTCTGCGTGTTTTTTGATGTGTCTATGTCTCCACACAGTCAGAACAGATCTATGTTGGTAAAAAGGAGAGTCATAAATGAACAGACAAGTGTTCTTTTTGAGCAAGCACTCTCACAGGCGTCAAGTAATCTGTCAGACTCTGTAGAAGACTTACTGGATCACTTTAATGCAAAAATGGCAAGTATTATGGATGACATTGCTCCATTAAAATTCAAGAAAGTTAAGGAGAAACAGAAAGCACCATGGAAGCAGATTCCTGCGGTTAAACTCCTAAAAAGAGAGTGTAGGAAGACTGAAAGAAAATGGCGTAAATGCAAACTTCAGATCCACTATGAAATCCATAAAGAGATGCTCCGCACATATAACTCCGAAATATGCAAAGCAAGACAATCATTCTTTTCTAACATCATCAGTAGAAGTTCAAATAACACTCGTGTTTTATTTTCCACTGTAGATAAGTTAACTAATCCTCCCTCACAATTAGCACCCGAACTTCTCTCAACTAATAAATGCAATGAGTTTTCATCTTTTTTTAAAGGTAAGATTGACAAAATCAGACTCAATATATCTGCTAAACTACTCATTCAACACCCGGAACTTCCAGCTACAAATAGAGGGAAACTTAACTTGATGTCAGAGTTCAATTTGATAGACTACGAAACACTTGAAAAAACAGTACAGATTCTCAGCTCCTCCACGTGTGTCTTAGACACCCTGCCTACAAATTTCTTCAAAACTGTTTTTCACCTTATAGCCGCAGATGTCCTTCACATTGTAAATGCATCACTGCTGTCTGGCACTTTTCCTAAGTCCCTAAAAACAGCTGTTGTAAAGCCACTGCTCAAGAAGAATAACCTAGATGCCTCCAAGCTAAACAATTACAGGCCCATATCAAATCTACCTTTTATTGGCAAAATTATTGAAAAAGTAGTCTTTAATCAACTAACAACCTTCTTAACGTCAAATGGGTATTTTGATTACTTTCAGTCTGGTTTTCGGGCAAATCACAGCACTGAAACAGCTCTCATTAAGGTTTTCAATGACATACGTCTCAACACAGATTCTGGTAAAACATCAGTCCTAGTGCTATTGGACCTTAGTGCAGCATTTGACACTGTTGACCACAATATTTTACTACACAGACTAGAACACTGGGTTGGATTTACAGGCATAGTTACCAACTGGCTCAAATCATATCTACAACAGAGGAGCTTCTTTGTTGCCATCGGCAACTGTACCTCAACACCAACGTCCTTGACCTGTGGTGTTCCCCAGGGGTCGATCTTGGGGCCACTATTATTCAACCTCTATATGCTCCCACTTGGACAAATCATCCAAAATAATTTGATTTCATATCATAGCTATGCAGATGACACACAAATCTACTTAGCTCTGTCTCCTAACGACTATGGTCCCCTTGATTCTCTGTGTCAGTGTATAGAACAAATCAACACTTGGATGTCTCAAAATTTTCTTCAGCTGAACAAAGAAAAAACTGAAGTCATTGTATTTGGTAAAAAGGAGGAAAGACTTAAGGTTGCCACTCTCCTTGACACAAAAGGATTGAAAGCAAAGGATACTGTTAAAAATCTTGGTGTATTAATCGACAGTGATCTAAATTTCAACAGCCACATGAAAATGATAACTAAATCAGCTTTTTACCACCTCAAAAATATTGGCAAACTGAGAGGGCTAATGTCAAAACATGATTTAGAAAATCTCATTCATGCATTTATCTCTAGCAGGGTTGATTACTGCAATGGACTGTTCACAGGCCTTCCTAAAAAGACTATCAAACAGCTTCAGGTGATTCAATATGCAGCAGCTAGGGTTCTCACAAAAACAAAAAGAACTGAGCACATTACTCCAATTCTTAAATCTCTGCACTGGCTTCCAGTAAGTCACAGAATTGACTTTAAAGCACTACTGCTTGTTTATAAATCAGTAAATGGAGCAGGACCTAAATACCTATCAGACATGTTTCAGCAGTACACACCTTCTCGTCCTCTCAGGTCTCAGGAGAAAAACCTGTTAGTAAAACCCGTTGTTAAAACTAAACATGGTGAAGCAGCTTTTAGCTGCTATGCAGCTCAGCTTTGGAATCAACTTCCAGATGACATTAAAAAGGCCCCAACTGCAGCCAGTTTTAAATCTAGACTTAAGACAAAATTGTTCTCAGATGCTTTCTGCTAAATGTCTTAATTATTTCACCTTGAGTCTTTTATGCTGTCTTTATGAATCTTTATTTTTAAATGATGTTATGCTTTCCTTATAAGTTTTTATTTTGTTTTGTTTTGGAAATTGAAACCTGATGTGTGTGATCCCTCAACATGCCGGAGAATTGCACTCATGGTGAGTAGTACTGGTTTGTTCCTTTTAAGTACTACGTTCTGCCCCTGGTTGGGCAAAGGGAGATTCAGGTGAGTAGGGCCCCTGTTTGGGGATAGTTTTTGTTGGGTGGTAGTCAGCGTCAGGGACGGCTGAGCTATCGGCCCTGGACATTAAGGTCTCCCCAGTAAGAAAGGAAATATTGTGTGCGCACACAGATGGGCCTACGTCAACGAATCTCCAAAGAGTGGCAACAGCTCTGGGTGTTTGAGAAGGATCACTATCACTGGTTTGTTAAATTAGACTCTGGCAAAGTCTATCTGTTAAAAACAGACCTGTCTTCTTGTTATTCCACCTTATGTCTTTTATGTTAATTATTCTTTATTGCTTTCTTTTTATTTTTTTTATTTTATCATTATTACTATTATTATTATTATTATTATTATTATTCCTCTTTGCTCATCTATGCTTTTATCTGCTATTACTGTTTGGTTTTTGTTTATGTAAAGCACATTGAATGACCTCTGTGTATGAAATGCGCTATATAAATAAACTTGACTGACTGACTGACTATTGACACAAGGGGGTGATATCAGTTCTCACACAAAGTGAACTGATCTCTGATTTTATGATGGGCTGACCTTGTTCGGGTGAACAATGGGAGTCACTGTGAAATATGTAGAGCAGCACACACACACACACACACACACACACACACACACACACTCTAACATGAAATGAACAAGATGCTGTTGCCAGTCTGACAGATGGATGCTAACAGATACGTCACTGATTTCATTTCTCTGTTTTAGTGCACTGATAATAAAGGATCGCAGATCATTGCACTTGTCATGTTAATTAGGCTACGTCAAACAGATTTCCTAACATATTATAGGTAGGGCAGATTTTATTCAGAACTTTTGATTAAAGGAGAACAGGTGTTGGGTGATTCCCTCCTAGTTTGTTTTCTTTCGTCAGCCTGACGACATTGACAACAATCCGCCATTCATAACATGTCAGCTTGTCACTCACTGTGTGCACTCGGTCATATTTAAACCTCGCCCTAACATAGGTGTTTCTGCTGTTGTTCTTGGATATCCTCAATAAATATATGTCTGTCAATCCTTTGTCCTGTAAAATTAAACATATGACACTGCTGCTTACAATTTTTTTTTTTTTTTTTTTTTTTTTAAAGAGGTCCACCCATTGAGGACAACTGTCCTTTTTCAATACGGGGTGTTTATGTGAAAGAAGACTTTGCAATCAATCAATATTGGTCACAATATTTGATGCGTTGGGAAGGGATCTCCTATTATCCTGCTAATATAAACCAGTGTTTATACTGAATTCTAACAAAAACATCCTTGTGATATTGGATAGAAGGGGACAATTTGTAATTATGTCATGTGTTGACATGAAGGTACTCAACATGGACTGCAGGAACTCCTTCAGGACTGTAGGAAATCCATTCCCAGTGTATACCATTAATTTGAGTGCTAAAACAGCAAAAGTTGGCAGCACTTTAAAGGGCCTAAAATAAAACATGTTGCTTTGTTTCCACTTTTTGGTTTACAACATAACCATATTCTGTATGTTATTTTATAGTTTTTAGTTCTCTTTCAGTCAAACGGTCCCAACTTCAACACTTTGAATAACATATTCCACGCGTGGCCCTGAAATGTTAGCATCTCACGTTTTCCCTCAGAGCTTACTTTGAGTAACCCTGATATTTTCAGTGCTGTTCTATAATGTAAAATAGTCTGACAATTTTAAGACCCAGAGTTGGTGTGTCCTGGTACTGAAGCTGGATTACAAATTAATCATCCGAATATTATTACAACTTGAAATATTGAATCAAATCCTGGAAGATTCTGTATAGCATTGTCCTCCTGTACATGTGTTTTGAATTTCCTATGTATGCACCATTCAAATGCATTGTAACGTCTTGGGTTCATCAAAGACACATTCACACAGTAAAGTTTTTAGATCAGGTTTGCCCAGAAACTCAATACAGCTCTTAAGTCATTATTTTGTTAGCAATGTAACATGAGAATGTGGGAAAGATACACTTAGGTTTTTTGTTACATCAGTTTTCTGATTGGTATGATCTACATGTTCGATGTCAGAAGAATATTTCCCACGGCTGACGACTGTCGGCCATCAGCTTGGTGTGTCCCGGCCTTTATGTGCCACATCGCATCGTCCACAGACCATGACATTTTGTATTGTGCACTTATCGTATTATCTCTGATATGATACGGGATGATAAAGGTTGTACTCACCATGGTATTTGTTTGTTTTTTTGTTTTGGTGGTGGTGTAACGGTGGAGCAACAGCTGTTGCGTTTCACTTTTGAGAAAAGTGTCTGCTTAATACCAGGGTTAGGGTAAATAGGTTTGCACTATTGAGAACAGATCTGTAGAGCTCTAAAACCGGTTTCCTTGTTAAAGGTGCTTATTAGACAAAATTAGACACAAAAGGACACTTAGCCCTGATTGAGTGATGTGGAAGGGACCGTTCCAGTCTACTGAAGTGTACCTAAAGCTGACGCAGTGTTGTATGCATCATAAAAACATTATGATTATTCCCATATGTGTAGCCCATTGAAACTATGTGGGCATGACGTTGATGACTGGTTGGATGGGAAGATGGAATGATTAAATAGATCTGTATCTATCACAAGATTAATAAATCTGTAAGATAGTTCTCTGTTGCTACAAACTAGGCTACCCCAATCAAATAATAAAGTAAAATTTCCAACAAAGAAAACGTTTCATGAAACACCCCTGTCAGTTGTGTGGCAGTAGCTGAAGGCTATGATTAGATTTCTTAAATGTCTTCAGTCTGGAGGTCTCCACCCACATTCCCAAACATAGGCTGATTGTCTAGATCAGTGTTCACTTTCGATTACCTGAACAAAGCAAAACTTAAATTTACTTTACCATCACAACTCTTTTTCATTTACTCGGTTACTTCATCTGGTGGTACTGGTTTAAGTTAATGCTGGTCCAATGTGGTCTTGCTGAAGTTATTTTGACAACTGCACACAAAATGGTGAATAAATTCAAGGATGCTCATTGGAGTCTGATCTGTGAAGATACTGTATGGATATCAGTAATGTAAATTACTCCATACAAACCTTGGGCAAATGACGACATTATGATAAAAGATGTAGATTCAACATGTGATGGCAGATAAAGTTTGCCATTGGCTTTCGGTAACAGTGACCAAATTATGTGGCGCACCTGAACTGTTATCCACCTCTGTGTTTAATGGGGACAGTGTGTGATGGTCATTGTTGAGAAACAATGTTGACATTATCGGAAGGAAGGACATCTAAAAATCTTGGGTGTAACTCCACATGTCTCTCTCTCTCTCTCTCTCTCTCTCTCTCTCTCTCTCTCTCTCTCTCTCTCTCGTGTGTGTGTGTGGTGTGTGTGTGTGGTGTGTGTGGTGTGTGTGTGTGTGTGTGTTGGGGCAAGAAGCAGGCAAGGAGAAATGGAATGTCACCCACACCCTGCGGTGCACGTTTGTGCCTATTGGCATCACGTTTTGGGGACTCCGGTTTAGCAGATAACAATCTCATAATAGTTTTTCTTAGGAGGGCCAGAACACTCTGCTTGGCTCTAAGCAACAGTCAGTAACAGTAAATAGTGCTGTGAACAACAGCATGTCTGAATTAGTTGAATATTAACCCATTACATATAACGCTATTGTATAAGACTGTTAACTGTGTTTATATTAATAAAGTTGTTTAAGCATTCCCTGAAGTATAACATTATATTCACACGTGTTAACTCTGCAGTCTTTGCATAAACAGTTCATGGAGTGAACAAGCAATAATCTAAAGAAGTTTCACAATAAAATGTTATAATTGTTGGAATGCTTACAATATTTTGTTATATTCGTCAGTTAATACAATTTATACTCATGTTATACAATTTATGTTCATTATACTAATGGTTTGAAATTGTGAAGTTGCTATGGTGACAAAATAGTCCACTAAATACAATAGCCATCAGAGAACAAAAATGTGGAATTTCAAGCAATGCAATCTGTCACATCAGGTAGGCTGCGCATACGTTGTTTGCAGATAGGCGTACAGGCGTACATTCCATTTTCAGTGGCAAACTCTACATATCAGACTTGGGCAAAAATATACATGTATGACATGTACCGTGGAGAGTCGCCATAGGGAATGAACGGGGGGGAAATAAAGTAGGTTACATTCTGAATGTAGCATTTTAGAATTTCATAGACTTGGGAACCTGTCTGACACGGCGGTGCAAAAATCAAGGCTGCCATGTTAAATTCAAAGCTTGGATCTACCAGCATGGCATTGGCATCATGTCACGATGACTCTGACCACAGCTGGTCTATGACGTTCTGTTGACCACCATTGAGAAGTTTGAGAGAATGGTCAGTTACTTCCTGCAAAGGTGGTTTTGGACCTAGCACAAAGCCTCAACAGCATTGCCCCAGCAGCATTGCACCCCACGGTAATAACCACAAGCTGTGATCTCCCTTCCCTTCAGTCTGGCAGAGGAGTCAAGGCCACATGGCCCAGTGAAGTGGTGCTGCACAGACACTCCAGTGGCATCAAGGTCTCTTCAGCAGGCGCAAGTCAGAATTGAGAGGAAGTAAAGGACATGAGAGGCTGTTGACCAGACTGAATCGTAGCTGCGTGTGGCACAGTGAGTTGGTGGGAAATCCCTCTGTAGCTGGGATAGTGTACATCTAGGAACATCTGTGCCGAGTATGGGCTGAAAGTCCCAAGGTCAAAATGAGATACACCTCCATAAGTGGTTGAGAATAACCAACAGGCTGACAATGGTAATGGTAACCAGATGTAATGGCAATAGATGTCACAATACTAAGTGATCAGCCACCCATTTAGTACCACAGGTATTGTTATAAACATTGGACAATAACCTCCATCATCAAACATGAAAGCATTTTAAAAAATAATTAAACAAAATCTGATACCGCATATCACAGTCCACCTCACCCTAACCACAGAATGTATGTTTTACCCACCTCTTTTATCCCTGTGTATACACACACACACACACACACACACACACACACACACACACACACACAGAGATTACCAGTCAAAAGTTTGGGGTTCATGGACATTTCCATTCCACTCCACTATAGGTAATATATCAGCTGAGATCAGGTGTAGCCTGGATGAAGCCAGATGAACCTGCTATGAATGGATTCCTTTCCAGACAGACCTGTTGGACAAACTCAAATTTACTAACAGGACCATCTGGGTTTCTCCTTGAGAAAGAAATGATCATCCTCATCAAGAGCCTGCGAATAAAGGTAGGCTGTGTGATACATACTGAAATAAATAAATGCATCAACAACATATGTGTTACTGTGGGTTAGTTTATCTACTTTTAGAAATAGCTGTTTGTGAGAGTGATGATTGAGTTTGACACTTTCATACTAGGTTATTAATTAAATTACTAAATGCATGCAAATAATGCAATCATAGCAAAATGGCATTTATAATGGGTTCAGGCAGTGATACTGCATATACTGTCGTTTAATTACAGATCAGTGCATCAGTCCCGGCCATGGACCATGGGAACTATAAACCAGTATTAACACAACAACTGATTTGTTAATGGAGCCTGGCAGATGGGCAGGCTGAGAAATAGAAACTGCTAATGCATAGGGAGGAATATTTCCCATGCGTTCTCTTTAGCACTGTGTGCTAAATTACAGAAGAAGACATCTAGAGAAGACATTCTCAACCACTCCTCTGGTAATTTAATGTGGTGTGTTACTAACCAATTCTAGGAGTGAATATGAAGGGTTCAGATGCAAAAGCCTCTAAATCCGTCTGACCACTTTTCTTTTAAATGAGCATTTTGTATCAGGCTCCTATAGGGTTTCGCCTACAAATCAATATTTCAGACCAGGAAGAGAATGGTTTTTAGTGAGTTTTGAAGCTTAATTATTGAATTAACTTACAATATATGTGAAGAGCATTCACTCACCATCATTATCTCATTTTTGACAAAAAGTGGATTTAGAGGCTTTTGCATCTGAACTCTTCATATGGACATTATATTTCCTTTAAAATAGTTTATCCTTGCCCATGAACCCTTTTGCAGGTGCTTTGTAGGCCCTAGACTCCCTTCTCCCAAGAGTGTCTGGGGCCTACAACATTATCAACGTTAGGCTTTCATTACATATAGGCTAAATAGGCTACTCATAATCAGACACCATAGCTGAATTAATCTGGCTGCTATTCATCTTTTGCACGTTTCTCCTCTCCTTTGTTCTTTTTTTCCTGCTGACTTGACTCTTTCTTGTCCTGTGTGAATTTGGCACCTCAGAATAAAATCACCTATCCCGTAACATCGCCAACCATTTTGTCGAAACGTAACCAATTAATTTGAGTGTGCAGATTCATTTTGTATGATATTTTCCTGTTTGTTTTGTTTTGTTAGTTTTTCACAATCCAGAAAAAAACACGTAGCCCTATACACATTGTTATGTATGAAATTTGCTGTTTTGGAGGCAATTCGTAGTTTCACAGACTTTAGTCTATTAACTGAGAGTTGTGTGATATTCCCCGCTCCAGCAGGGAGATGGTTCAGAGGTGAATCCACTGGTGACAGTGTGACATGATTGACATGCAAATGAGTGATAGAACGTTGATTAGCGCAGATGAAAGCTAAAAAATAATCATGTCATTCTTTGCTAGCGCCCATATTGCCCATATGAGAAACCGCCCTGTGGACATGCCCGACTTTGAGTTTCATTGTTTGTTCATGCTACTGTCATTTTGCCAATTGTCTGTGAAAACAAACCACACCCTCCTTGTGGTATGACTGTGTCTGTTGGTATGTGCAAGTAAGAGGGTCACTCTTTTGCATCCAATATCAATCAACGCCCATGACTTGTCACTGGAATGTTGACTGACAGGTCGCTGTTATTACAAAAGTGAGAGTGAACGTTTATTTCATCCAGCCTCCTGATTTTGATGATGAGTTAATGAGTTATGTGTGTTGATCTCTCTGGGTGATGTGTTTTTATTTGGTTGTTGGTGTCTGGGGTCTTTTTTTTGCAATGCTTTATTTCTCATCTGCTGTCCTTTTTTTCTTCTTTTCTTTTCAAATTAATTTTTTTCTCGCCTTAGGTATTTGCATGAATCGCCAAATCCCTCTGAGACCTTTCACCTCACTGTGTGAAACCCACCAGCTCACTTGTTCCCTACTGTCTGCATTGTGTCACTCTACCCATTCAAAAATAATTCATGAAAGTTCAGTTAGAACGTTTTATGGAGGTTTTATGAAAGTCTATAAAAAGCATTTATCTGTCCCATCCATCCATCCATTCATCAATCCATCCATCCATCGATCATGCATCCTTCCGTCCTTTCTTTTGTTTTGACACAAAGGTCCACTGCACAACCTCAAGCTGTCTGTGCATGCATGGACTAACCTTAATTTAAGCAAATGATTCTGTGTGATTCACATGATTCTGTGTGAGTGTGAGTGAGATACAGTAATGTGTGATGTCAGTTATTGAAGTTGTACTTACCTTTACCATGATGTTTACTTGTTAGTGTGTAGTCTCTCTTTGGTTGTGCCTCGTATGTGTTCCCTCTTGTGGATGTGTGTGATGTCCTTTATTGTGTAAATATTGCGTGTGTGTTTCAGACCACTCTCGTGCTACTCTACATCACTGTCCGTATTTGCCTTGATCTCAGTTCCAATAAATGGCCTTCCTCGCCAGCGGTGATCCCTATCTGATAGGGTGATGATCACTGATTGTTTATTTGGGCTACCTTTGAAGGCATATCAGAACTTCAAGAATACCTGCACCATGTAACCCAATTTTATTTATTTTTTTAAAAGAAAAGAAAAATGGAGCAGCTAATAAACCTGCATGATGAGCTGTCAAGGTACAGTATGCACTGTCATTGTCACATAAGGACCGCAAACCGTGCCTTAATAAATTAGTATTAGCTTATGGCGATCGTTTGCCTGTAATCCTGAGTTTATAACAGAATGGATAGACAACATTAGATTAGGCCCAGTGTGTATACAAAAACATAGTTTCGGTAGCCATTTTTCTTGACCTTTCCTTGACGTTTCAGTCAATTCACACACACAATTCAATGGGATGAAAAACTTTCTGACCCCGACATCCCTTTTCTGTGACATGAACCGCCTATAAGGGTCTATAGCATTGAGTTTTAGGAAAACATGATGAACAACAGGTCACTACAATAAGGGATGTGCCAAAATGATGCCAGTGAACAAATATGTTTAAATGAGTTAAGGATATTATTATAATAGATGATAAAAGATTGCAATAAATGCAGTGTGAATTTACATCGTTAAAACATCACCTTGATATATGTTTCAGAACAGGTCTGAGAGAACGTTCCAGGCCATTGAATGATATAACCCCACCCTTGAGCTCATTCTAGTTTGTCTGCAACCTGATTCATTCACTCACTCATCCGAGGACATATGACAGGTAGGTCATGTACTGTATTGCTGGGTGAACAGTCTGGCACTGTTCAATATAAGATGTTTTTAAAGCATTTATTTTTGGGGCTCGCCTTCATGTGGATAGGACAGCTGAGGTCTCCATGTGCACAAGGACCTTTATGTGGTTAATTGGGATGTGCCATAGCTCCATTGCAAAAATTGCTTATTTTGCAAGGATTTTTTTTTCTTTTTTTTAAAAACTAGTTTGAAAATGATGGAAAAATACTGTATCCTTGACTGTATCATCTGTTAATGGTTAAAAGGTGGCATGAAGATATGATTTTAAAGTAAAATGTTAGCTAAAACTAATTTAATTCAGTTTCAATGCCATCATGCAGCGACTTTTATTTTGATGTACACTTGAAATACTTGAATAACTGTGAATGTTTGACACAATTTCGTCAATATTTTCAGTCTACTGGTAACCTAACATTACAATATTAGACTAGAACTCATCTGGTCTTTTGTCTTAGTTTCCCCTCAAACGACTATTTAAAAAAACAACGGCCCACGTCGATGCCTCTTGATACTTCTTCTACTGTAGGCTACATATCGAAATAAATGATCTGCTTGCATTGTTATGTATTTTATGGGTATTGTAATTGTTTGTTCTTTTGCAATGTTTGCAACAAAAACAATTATGACTGTGACCTCAATGAATGGCAGAATCTTAAAACGAATGTGCGATACTCCTCTACTCTGGCAAATCCTTTGAATAACTATTGTTGGAATCCTACTGGGCTACTAATAATGACTTCTAATGACTCCAGACTAGTTGTGCAACTCTATAACATGCTACAGTACAAGAGGGTGTGTAACATGTTAAAGAGAGTGCATGGGCTGGTTCCTTTCTATACTGTAGGGCACTGAATGACAGCCAGGCTTTAGATTTTAATTTACGGTCTGTTCCTTAGTGGTATCATGACATACACATCCAAGTGTACGGTATAGTCACGGGACTGGATGTGACCGCTACACTGTGCATTACTAGAGTACTCAAAATGGAGACTTGGGTGTGTCAAAAACTTTTATGACCTGACACTACTTTGTCTTAAACTACATACCACAATATTGAGTCTAAATTGTATAGCTTCTAACTATACTTTATGTACTTCATGATGGTACACAGCTTCTCATGCATGCTACATAATATACTGTAGTTAATGTATGTAGGCGTTACCAAAAAAACGTGCATGCATTCACTGTATTTCACTCTATTGTTTACATATACAGCTGTGATTTTCATAAATATATTCTGGAAATTGGTTGAACATGATATACTCACAAATGCATTGTTTGATTGCTGTGTTGCAGTTGTCCTTAGACAAGTTAGACTGCTAGTTTCCTCAAATGGTAGACAATGGTGGATCAAAAGACATCATGAAGGGCATCCATATGATGGGCAGGTTTCTGGCCCTTTCCTTCATTGGGATTGGTGAGTAAAATGGCTGAATGGCCAATGTCTCTCAGGTTTGATGCAGCGAAACGAGTAAATTCAGAGGAGAAGTTTGGCATTCTTCAACCTCAGGTCTATTTTTGGGACCAAAACAACAGACATTTTTTTGCAGTTTTGAGTAAATGCGTATACTGTATGTATTTACAACTAAATAACATATCATAGCCTTTGGGGGCAGCTTTGCTACGTCAAAATAAATTGCTCTTTCAAGCCACTATAGGCTCAAAAAATCATTAGACTTCTATGCTACTATGAAGAGGGTCTCAGCAGACTGAGTGAAGTATTTCACCTTTGTGAGTGTAAAGAAAGGTTATAAAAAGAACGGTCTGTGTAGTCAGTGCCTTGCCTTGCAATTATTTTGGTCGCTGCCACCTTGTGAAGAGAAAGTCCCTACAGTCGATTACCAGAGTCCCCTCCTTTTATAACTCATAGATATACAGTATAAATGTATGTCTCATCTTCTGAAGCCTATGGGGTGGAAAAAGTCTTAAATGCATACATTGCTCAAGCAATGCCTGTGGATGTTGTTCTATATTTGAAGATAAACTACTGTGCATGTAAAAAAAATATTATTCCACACTATTTAAGTGGAGAAAAATAAATATAACAAGTGGTAGGCCTAGGCCTGTTCTATTTATCACCTGTGAAATGTTATTCCTTGCCATTTAGTTTTCGCAGCACAAAGGCGACATCTAGCCATATACAGTATACACACACACTCACACACTATGTATATCTTTGTTTACATCCTTTCACAGACAACAATAATGTATATATTGCATTGAAAATTAATATTGAAACTGCCAGGATTCCCAAACTTTTTTTTATGGCAAGGCCCCACGAAACGCGTCTGTGTAATAAACACATTTGTATGCAAAGGCCCCCCAAATACCATTAGGTTTTGGCCAAGGGCAAGATGTCTATTAAACCCATTTGCAATACTACGGTAATTAAGCAACACTGGCACCTCCTCTCGGAATAATATAGAACAAAAAGAAGAACAAAAAGAATAAAATATATATTTTTTGCTGTCTGGTTTTCCAGGTTGCCTGTCATCGTTTGTGGTTGCAGAGGTATGCTAATGCCATTCCCCACACACACACACACACACACACACACACACACACACACACACACACACACACACACACACACACACACACACACACACACACACACACACACACATTATAAATTATATGTTTACGTATATATTTCAACATGTTTATTCCAAAAAAGTAAAAAATCACCGCTCATCCGTGTGAGGTGCAGGATTAAGAGTAAACTGGATATTTTAAAGAAGAATCCGCACACTTCAAGTCTTTGTGCAAAAAAGCTTTACTGAACATGTTTATTCCAAAAAATGTAAACATAAATCTGCTGTATATTGACATAATTTTCCATCCTAATGTACATTTCAGAACCATTCAAGTCAGACATACGGTAAGCTTGTGAAGAATGAATGAAAGTTTATGAATATGAATGAGAATAGAATAGAATAGAATATATACTTTTTTTGATCCCGTGAGGGAAATTAGTTTCTCTGCATTTGACCCAATTTAACCGAATTAGTGAACACACACAGCACACACACAGTGAGGTGAATCACACACTAACCCAGAGCAGTGAGCTGCCTGCCCAACCAGCGGCGCTCGGGGAGCAGTGAGGGGTTAGGTGCCTTGCTCAAGGGCACTTCAGCCGTGGTGGACTGGTCGGGGATCGAACCGGCAACCCTCCGGTTACAAGCCCGAAGCCCTAACCAGTACACCACGGCTGCCCCAAATGAATGAAAAATGAATGAATGAATGAAAAGATTGTGTAGAATCAATATGAATGGTTTACTTCAAGATTAGCATGTGCACAATCACATTGATGCTAACAGAGCTAGCCGATTTGGGAAAACAAACATAGCTGAAAAGCGCATGTAAAAACAAACTGACATGGCAGCTAAATGTAAGGTATGTGTTCCTCCTCTCTGAATGACATGCAGTGCAGACATACTCACAATCTTTTGTTTTATCACTCCAGAATCTCTCCTAAGATCAAGTGTCTCAGGAGGCAGGTAAGCATAGTGCCTGCTTGATAACTCTAGTGATTTTATTTTTGATGGTAATTGATTGGCCTGTAGGAATTTAATTCCTCTCCTGCATATATCTGAAAAAAAAAGAATAAGCTTCAATGAATGATCACATTTGTTTACTGTCACAATCTGCATAATTTAACTGTGTAAACAATTGTTGTATTTGCATGATTTTGTCATCATCAGCTCTTCCAACACTACGGGGCAATGTACTTCAGAGCCAGTGCCTGATACAAGCTCACTGGTAAGTTTGGTAAAACACAGTATGAGTCAGATACAGTAAGTTCACACATAATATTTATGCATAAAGAGTAAGATAAGTTCATCTGATTGAGCACATGTATTAGAATGTAAATAATCAAGCCAGTCTGTGCAAATAAAGCAGTCAGCGCAAGTCTCCTTCACCATCTGGTGGCCCTCCTTGGTATTACATATTGGTTGAACAATTTCATTTTGAGATGTGCGTATGATTTGATAGCCATGAGTGGAGGAATTATGTTTTTTGGTCCTATTATCTGTCTTATTCTTATGAACACATTGAATACCTTTAAGGAAATGTCTTCATTTTGGTCCATTCACTTGAACTGATGAATTGATTCAAGTTCAAGGTTATTCTGACCTCAGGTACAACACATTTTCTCAGGAAAACCTTAAGGGGAATTTATTCAAATTTGGCATACACTATGTACAGTATGAACGCCTCAAGGAAACATCTTAATTTATCTGAAACATCGATTTGATCGTCAAAGGTAAAGGGTCCATAATGCTGTGACCTCACAATGTGGACTGAAACAGAATTAGTAGAACAGAAGCAAAAACAACAGTAATTCTACTTATTAAATTGATGATTTATTTACTTATTTCTCCTGAACAGATTTTGGCCGTGGAAAATGTAACCAACCACTTACTTTGTGAAGGCCAGACCAACAGTAGCCTTGGGCAGGAACAACTCAGATTAGTACAGACACTGGTGCAATCGACACTCAGTGTCCTGGTTAAACTGGTAAGGATGGTGTGATAATCAATAATATTAGCATGAACTTTCAGAAGTAGACCCTTTCAGCTGCATAAACAAGCATGTGCATTTCTGAGGCATTTCCGGTGACAGAGCATTGAGTCACTTGGTAACTTGATGACAAACAACAAATAATAAAAAAAAGTTTTAAAGGCAACATTTTGTGGAGCAAAAAGTCTGATTTATTTTCATGTCAAAGTATCTGCATTGGATTTGAATGTTTCAACCAGAAGCCCACTAGGAACAGATTGAAAGAGTATGTACTGTATATTATAATTATAGCAGAATATACATTTACATATCTGTCCATTATCAAACAAAATAAAAGACATTTACAAAAGCAGGCACACAGCTGAACATTGAAAAAATGTCCACTTAGTGTGAAAATCATAATCCTAAATAAATGACACAAAATCATCTAAATATTACCAATTGTTCACAAATATAACAAATCTGTATTTTCTCTGTCTTTTAGGACCCATCTCAGCAGCTCTCTGATCTTGTTGCCCTGTTCGGAGCTTTGGAAACCCTCACTCCAGACAACCTCCAGAGTATTGACTTTGTTCAAGCATGGGTGAACATCAGATTCCTGCCTCTTCTCCCTTACCTGTCCAAAGGCTTCATGATACACCTCAGTCAGCTTAACTTCACCTGTGCAGGCTATCAGGAAATGTAAGCAGTGATTCTCATTATAGTTGTTCTTTATTTATGGGTCCAAGCAGGGAAGCTGTGGGAACCCTGTTGTTTTTGTACAGATTATTATTATGTATTTTGATGTTTTTGTAAAAGTGGTTGAGCAGCAAAAACTATGCATGGTGCAGGCATCACGTTTAGTATATAGACTTCATATAGACTTCAGTTTCTGAAACCATGGATTTTCCATCATACTCATTTGGCACATTTGAAATTTGGCACAAATGATCTTCAAAAGCAAAATCCAGCTCCACAAAACTTATGGAATCAATTGAAGTCGCCTAACAGGACATTATATCATATCTCAGCAATGGTTTTGTGTTTCAAATCCAAACGTGGCATATCAACTCAAGACCCCAATGTGAGGATGCAAAAAAAATGATGAGTTTTTTTGTTTAAGATGCAGCAATCCTGTATGGTTCTATTGCTAATATATTTTGATGTCATCATTACAACTTGGTACACTGTCAGGTCAACAGTCTTTGGACACATTCATGTGAAATTCAATCAGTCCCCCACAGTGGAAATTACAGTGACTGTAACAGTTTGATATATCACAATAATATCAGCATATTGATCATTGAAATATATTGATCAAAGAAATATATTATGCAGTCTTAAAAATATGTTACAAATAATAATGCTACTTTTATTTTCAGCATCATGGGTCTCAGCAAGCAGTTTGGGCTCATCAAAGCAGAAAAACAGATGATAATTTACACCAATTTCATTTATGGTTTCCTGTCGAGAACCAACAGGACAGGTGAATCAAACTGCTGTTCTACCAAATTAATTGTGTATTGTCTAAGAGTAGCATACCAAGCAATTTAATTTGAACAACAACCCCCCAAAATAATGCTATATTCCTTTTATACAGTGATACAGTAATGATCTGATCTTTCTGTCATTGGGATGAATAGTCACAGTTTTGATTAAGAGCATTTCAATCTATGTCTTGAGTGAAAAAAACCTTTGTGACTATCATGTTTCAGAACCTGGCTGCATTAGTGGCACCATGGGAAGCAAAGACTGGCTTCAGAAGAACTTTGGCCAATTTGTGGTTTATGCGCAACTGGAAGATCTGCAAAAACTCAATGTCAACTTCTCCAGCGTAAGTTGTTTCTCTCTCAATCACTAAACTCAATATTGTATAGACCACTAACTTTAAAAAAAATATTTAACACTTTAGTTGTCAAATCGTATGTACATTCTAAATACTTCTATTAAACTACAGTATGTGTAGCCAAAAGCTATACTTACAAGGATCACAGCTCAAATGCCTTAAAATGTTTATCATATATTTTTGTAGTACCTGAATACTGTGAAACGCCTGAGAAACAAAGGTGTTAAAAAGAACATTTTGTAATTTCAAGATTTAACCGTGGGCAGTTGCATGAACTATATTTCACCAATTATTATTTTACTTCCACAGCTGGCAACTTTGGACTTGCTTTCACCCGAGCAGAAAGCTGAGCTGGTTCTGGATCCAAGCACTGGTGCTCTTGAGAATGTGACTGTCTTGACAGAAGTCTTTGTCAGCGTAACAACATCTCCAGAAGTTGAGCAGCTTGACAACTTCTTTCAGACTTTTGTCATTTTCACAATACAGGTGAGGGTGTTGCAAGAAAGATCAATCTTGAGCACTGCCCAAAATGACAGTGGCAACCAATATAGGTCTGTGTCTGTCCTCATCCCGAACTCATTTGTCTTTTTGCCTTTTAGCAAAACATCACCTACATTACAAACACTGCTGTGAGAGACACCATGCTCAACCTGACACTGACGGCCCTGGCTCCCAGATTCCCCACCTTCCAACCCAACGACTTCACCTTGTGGTTCCAAGTCAATCTGGTTGTTCTGCTGGTCAGCATCCGTCCTGCGAGTCTGAATGTCATCCCCGCGGACATCAGCTGCGACTCTCTCAGAGCCATGTGAGACACTCATCCCTCTTTTTTCCCAAATTAATCAGAGGCCCTAACTCCAGGGTAAAGTTTTACTGAGGCAAATGAGAAAATGCGCAATCTCAAGCTGATGCATATGACATTTCCTTTGACCTAGAATCGAAGCTTTTGACGAATCTTTGAAGACACTGCCACCGGGTGTGTCAGCAGACCTCCAGTCAAGCAGAGACTACCTGGAACAGAAGTTGCCTCCAGGTATTAGATGCGCAACAAGCGATGTTATGATGACGTGTAGAGTATGAGATTCCTTCTCGGTATGACCGTGGCCTGCTCTCCTCTAAGCTTTGTCCTGTTTGTCTCCTCATACAGGCTGTACACCACCAACACCTCCAGTGGACGTGGTAAGTAGCATCTAAAAGAAAATCACACTGCACAAAATGCGCTCACATTGACTTCATCTATTTCCAAGTACCTTGTTATTTCAATGATTCAGTTGAGTTATGCTTTTTTCTCCTCCAGTGCGCAGAGACCGTGGTGGATGGTAAGTCCCTCTCTAGGGTGCCTTGCATTTGCCTAAAAAAAAAAAAAAGTAGCGTTTGTCTTAAAATGTCAAATTGCTTTGGTCCCTAAAATCCTTCTTCATGTGAATCTTGTTTTCTACAGAGGAGAGTCTTTGTGCCAACGCCAGCAGGTGAGTGAACCATTAGAGGCATAGGCAAGTTGTAGTCTGTGTAGTCAAGTTTCAGTAGTCTGTGTCAGACATGCCAGTAACGCGTTTTCTTTGTGCCACACAGCATCGCAGAGCAGGATCTCCTGGCCTCTGTGAACTCCACTGGGACGCCATGCAATTTCAGCATGGGAGACCTCGCATGCTCCTCGGTAGGCATGCACGGACATTGCCGGCAAATGCTTTGGGCAGTGATGGCAGGCATCATTTGGTGTTTTGGCATCCAACAGCTAAAGTTATGCTCGGGCCCGTTGTCAATAATCACACTTTTCTTGTCTTCCCTAAGCTGGAATCTCTATCTGTGGACGGCTTGGTTAAACTGCTGGAGTGCAAGCTTCCCAACAGCAACAGTTATCCCAAAGAAATCTGGAAGGCCTTCTTTGCCAAAGTGGCCGGCATTCTTGACGAAGCCCTTGTCCAATATTCTGGCAAGGTAGGTGTGGTTCTCCAGTCTTACCCAACTCTATAACATCATTTGCAGACGTGGACATGAACAATGTTTTTTCCCCACTCTTTACAGGTCCAAAACTTCACTCTGTCCGTGCCCACGGTCCTCGAAGTGATACGGGAAGTCAAACTGAACAACTTGACTGAAACACAGTTGAACGACAAAGCCTTCATCAGCCAGTGGTTTAACATCAGACTGGGGCCATTTTTACCATCTGTGACCCCAAAGTTCCTGACATGCCTAACCAACCAGAGTTTCAGTTGTGAGACCTTCCAGGCTGTGTACGTACAGACACTCAATACTTAACGCCGCTTCAATGTTTCTCAAGAGCAAGGGGATCTTATCTGTTCCTCTGTCTTTCTCCATTCAGGGTGGCAGCTCTCAGCGAGCGGTCAGCAGCCATGAATGAGGAGCAAAAGAAAGCCATCTTCACTCGCTTCCTGTATCCGTTCCTGTCAAGAGGAGACTCATCAGGTTTGTGCTTGGGAAAAGATTTGTAGGCTTTGGCAAAAGGTTCATACTTGACCTGGTACTGTATTGTCTCTCAGGAGTAAGAGAACCTGCGTGGTAATCATCTTTCTTTGCTGCATTTGTTTCAGATCCTGGCTGCATTGCTGGTACCACGGGTAGCAAAGACTGGCTTCAGACCAACTTTGGCCAATTTTCGGTTTATGCGCCTCTGGAAGTTCTACAAACACTCAATGTGAACTTCTCCAGCGTAAGTTGCTTGTACTTTTTCCTGAATGTGCGCACAAAATCACCTGTTAGCTTCCCGGCCGAGCAGGCCTCTAACTGCTTTGCGTTGCCCGTTGCAGTTTGAGTCTCTGGAACTGCTGACACCATCCCAGGCAGCGCAGCTGACTCTGACGTCCGGAGCACTGAACGACTCCACCAAAATCGAGGCCGTCTTTCAGGTCCTGTTGGTGGGAGATGCTCTCGAAAATGTTGACGCGTTTCTGACCACGCTGAGCGCGGCTCCTGAGGTAACTTTCACCATCAAGTTAAGACGACAAAGATTTCCAGCACACCACACTGGTGCCCTTCATAGGGGATATGAACGCTCATGTACTGTATATGTCCTGTTCCCACAGATTCCAGATATTGCCATTCCTGTGAGAGACTTTGCCATGAACAGCACCTTCCAAGTCATCAGCGTCAATTTCCTCAACTTTGATGTAACAGCCTGGATCTCCTGGTTCCAAGTGAAACTCACTCCTATCCTCCCCAGTTTCACTCCAGTGATGCTGACTCAAACAACTGCACAGGCAAACTGCACCAACTACCAAGTCATGTAAGCACGGTGCAATCTCTCTGATGGCTCTACATCATCAAACCTGAATGATGTCAGCTGCATATGGGAGTAGAAGTACCTCATGTGGCCTAGCAAATTTCCTAACTTTTGATATGTGAACAATTCTTCTCTCGCAGTGTGAAAGGAATGGGCACGGTCTTCGAAAAAATGCCACTAAGCAGAAGAAAAGGAATCGCCAACGTCCTCGTCCAACACCTCAAGCAGTTTTCGGCCAAGTTCAGCGATTCAGGTACTTGACCACACTGTCGTACTTAACCTGGGTTTTGACAAAAGGTTTCCTGAGCCTTGCTAGAGCTTCCCATTTCCAAGGTTTTTTCAAAATTCCAGAAATGGTGGCACTTACCTCAGGCTTTGACCAAGGTTTTGTTTATTTTGTAGCCTGCAGACTTGACATCCAGACTGATGCCCAATGGCTAGAGGTCAACCTGGGTCCTTTCGCTAAAGAAGTAGAGTACTCTGCTTTGAAGGAGCTGAACATCACAGGAGTAAGAGACACCTTATTTGTACTTTCCAACTTTCCTGTCCACACCGCACGCCGCACCATTAAACAAAGTGGCGTTTTGCCATTTCAAGATTTAGCTGCGGGAACTTGCGTGAACTTTTTTTCATCAATTATTATTTTGCTTCCACAGCTGGCAACTTTGGACTCCCTCTCACCAGAGCAGAAAGCTGAGCTGGTTCTGGATCCAAGCACTGGTGCTCTTGAGAATGTGACTGTCTTGACAGAAGTCTTTGTCAGCGTAACAACATCTCCAGAAGTTGAGCAGCTTGACGACTTCTTTCAGACTTTTGTCATTTTCACAATACAGGTGAGGGTGTAGCAAGAAAGATCAATCTTGAGCACTGCCCAAAATGACAGTGGCAACCAATATAGGTCTGTGTCTGTCCTCATCCCGAACTCATTTGTCTTTTTGCCTTTTAGCAAAACATCACCTACATTACAAACACTGCTGTGAGAGACACCATGCTCAACCTGACACTGACGGCCCTGGCTCCCAGATTCCCCACCTTCCAACCCAGCGACTTCACCTTGTGGTTCCAAGTCAATCTGGTTGTTCTGCTGGTCAGCATCCGTCCTGCGAGTCTGAATGTCATCCCCGCGGACATCAGCTGCGACTCTCTCAGAGCCATGTGAGACACTCATCCCTCTTTTTTCCCAAATTAATCAGAGGCCCTAACTCCAGGGTAAAGTTTTACTGAGGCAAATGAGAAAATGCGCAATCTCAAGCTGATGCATATGACATTTCCTTTGACCTAGAATCGAAGCTTTTGACGAATCTTTGAAGACACTGCCACCGGGTGTGTCAGCAGACCTCCAGTCAAGCAGAGACTACCTGGAACAGAAGTTGCCTCCAGGTATTAGATGCGCAACAAGCGATGTTATGATGACGTGTAGAGTATGAGATTCCTTCTCGGTATGACCGTGGCCTGCTCTCCTCTAAGCTTTGTCCTGTTTGTCTCCTCATACAGGCTGTACACCACCAACACCTCCAGTGGACGTGGTAAGTAGCATCTAAAAGAAAATCACACTGCACAAAATGCGCTCACATTGACTTCATCTATTTCCAAGTACCTTGTTATTTCAATGATTCAGTTGAGTTATGCTTTTTTCTCCTCCAGTGCGCAGAGACCGTGGTGGATGGTAAGTCCCTCTCTAGGGTGCCTTGCATTTGCCTAAAAAAAAAAAAAAGTAGCGTTTGTCTTAAAATGTCAAATTGCTTTGGTCCCTAAAATCCTTCTTCATGTGAATCTTGTTTTCTACAGAGGAGAGTCTTTGTGCCAACGCCAGCAGGTGAGTGAACCATTAGAGGCATAGGCAAGTTGTAGTCTGTGTAGTCAAGTTTCAGTAGTCTGTGTCAGACATGCCAGTAACGCGTTTTCTTTGTGCCACACAGCATCGCAGAGCAGGATCTCCTGGCCTCTGTGAACTCCACTGGGACGCCATGCAATTTCAGCATGGGAGACCTCGCATGCTCCTCGGTAGGCATGCACGGACATTGCCGGCAAATGCTTTGGGCAGTGATGGCAGGCATCATTTGGTGTTTTGGCATCCAACAGCTAAAGTTATGCTCGGGCCCGTTGTCAATAATCACACTTTTCTTGTCTTCCCTAAGCTGGAATCTCTATCTGTGGACGGCTTGGTTAAACTGCTGGAGTGCAAGCTTCCCAACAGCAACAGTTATCCCAAAGAAATCTGGAAGGCCTTCTTTGCCAAAGTGGCCGGCATTCTTGACGAAGCCCTTGTCCAATATTCTGGCAAGGTAGGTGTGGTTCTCCAGTCTTACCCAACTCTATAGCATCATTTGCAGACGTGGACATGAACAATGTTTTTTCCCCACTCTTTACAGGTCCAAAACCTCACTCTGTCCGTGCCCACGGTCCTCGAAGTGATACGGGAAGTCAAACTGAACAACTTGACTGAAACACAGTTGAACGACAAAGCCTTCATCAGCCAGTGGTTTAACATCCGACTGGGGCCATTTTTACCATCTGTGACCCCAAAGTTCCTGACATGCCTAACCAACCAGAGTTTCAGTTGTGAGACCTTCCAGGCTGTGTACGTACAGACACTCAATACTTAACGCCGCTTCAATGTTTCTCAAGAGCAAGGGGATCTTATCTGTTCCTCTGTCTTTCTCCATTCAGGGTGGCAGCTCTCAGCGAGCGGTCAGCAGCCATGAATGAGGAGCAAAAGAAAGCCATCTTCACTCGCTTCCTGTATCCGTTCCTGTCAAGAGGAGACTCATCAGGTTTGTGCTTGGGAAAAGATTTGTAGGCTTTGGCAAAAGGTTCATACTTGACCTGGTACTGTATTGTCTCTCAGGAGTAAGAGAACCTGCGTGGTAATCATCTTTCTTTGCTGCATTTGTTTCAGATCCTGGCTGCATTGCTGGTACCACGGGTAGCAAAGACTGGCTTCAGACCAACTTTGGCCAATTTTCGGTTTATGCGCCTCTGGAAGTTCTACAAACACTCAATGTGAACTTCTCCAGCGTAAGTTGCTTGTACTTTTTCCTGAATGTGCGCACAAAATCACCTGTTAGCTTCCCGGCCGAGCAGGCCTCTAACTGCTTTGCGTTGCCCGTTGCAGTTTGAGTCTCTGGAACTGCTGACACCATCCCAGGCAGCGCAGCTGACTCTGACGTCCGGAGCACTGAACGACTCCACCAAAATCGAGGCCGTCTTTCAGGTCCTGTTGGTGGGAGATGCTCTCGAAAATGTTGACGCGTTTCTGACCACGCTGAGCGCGGCTCCTGAGGTAACTTTCACCATCAAGTTAAGACGACAAAGATTTCCAGCACACCACACTGGTGCCCTTCATAGGGGATATGAACGCTCATGTACTGTATGTCCTGTTCCCACAGATTCCAGATATTGCCATTCCTGTGAGAGACTTTGCCATGAACAGCACCTTCCAAGTCATCAGCGTCAATTTCCTCAACTTTGATGTAACAGCCTGGATCTCCTGGTTCCAAGTGAAACTCACTCCTATCCTCCCCAGTTTCACTCCAGTGATGCTGACTCAAACAACTGCACAGGCAAACTGCACCAACTACCAAGTCATGTAAGCACGGTGCAATCTCTCTGATGGCTCTACATCATCAAACCTGAATGATGTCAGCTGCATATGGGAGTAGAAGTACCTCATGTGGCCTAGCAAATTTCCTAACTTTTGATATGTGAACAATTCTTCTCTCGCAGTGTGAAAGGAATGGGCACGGTCTTCGAAAAAATGCCACTAAGCAGAAGAAAAGGAATCGCCAACGTCCTCGTCCAACACCTCAAGCAGTTTTCGGCCAAGTTCAGCGATTCAGGTACTTGACCACACTGTCGTACTTAACCTGGGTTTTGACAAAAGGTTTCCTGAGCCTTGCTAGAGCTTCCCATTTCCAAGGTTTTTTCAAAATTCCAGAAATGGTGGCACTTACCTCAGGCTTTGACCAAGGTTTTGTTTATTTTGTAGCCTGCAGACTTGACATCCAGACTGATGCCCAATGGCTAGAGGTCAACCTGGGTCCTTTCGCTAAAGAAGTAGAGTACTCTGCTTTGAAGGAGCTGAACATCACAGGAGTAAGAGACACCTTATTTGTACTTTCCAACTTTCCTGTCCACACCGCACGCCGCACCATTAAACAAAGTGGCGTTTTGACATTTCAAGATTTAGCTGCGGGATCTTGCGTGAACTTTTTTTTCATCAATTATTATTTTGCTTCCACAGCTGGCAACTTTGGACTCCCTCTCACCAGAGCAGAAAGCTGAGCTGGTTCTGGATCCAAGCACTGGTGCTCTTGAGAATGTGACTGTCTTGACAGAAGTCTTTGTCAGCGTAACAACATCTCCAGAAGTTGAGCAGCTTGACGACTTCTTTCAGACTTTTGTCATTTTCACAATACAGGTGAGGGTGTAGCAAGAAAGATCAATCTTGAGCACTGCCCAAAATGACAGTGGCAACCAATATAGGTCTGTGTCTGTCCTCATCCCGAACTCATTTGTCTTTTTGCCTTTTAGCAAAACATCACCTACATTACAAACACTGCTGTGAGAGACACCATGCTCAACCTGACACTGACGGCCCTGGCTCCCAGATTCCCCACCTTCCAACCCAGCGACTTCACCTTGTGGTTCCAAGTCAATCTTGTTGTTCTGCTGGTCAGCATCCGTCCTGCGAGTCTGAATGTCATCCCCGCGGACATCAGCTGCGACTCTCTCAGAGCCATGTGAGACACTCATCCCTCTTTTTTCCCAAATTAATCAGAGGCCCTAACTCCAGGGTAAAGTTTTACTGAGGCAAATGAGAAAATGCGCAATCTCAAGCTGATGCATATGACATTTCCTTTGACCTAGAATCGAAGCTTTTGACGAATCTTTGAAGACACTGCCACCGGGTGTGTCAGCAGACCTCCAGTCAAGCAGAGACTACCTGGAACAGAAGTTGCCTCCAGGTATTAGATGCGCAACAAGCAATGTTATGATGACGTGTAGAGTATGTGATTCCTTCTTGGTATGACCGTGGCCTGCTCTCCTCTAAGCTTTGTCCTGTTTGTCTCCTCATACAGGCTGTACACCACCAACACCTCCAGTGGACGTGGTAAGTAGCATCTAAAAGAAAATCACACTGCACAAAATGCGCTCACATTGACTTCATCTATTTCCAAGTACCTTGTTATTTCAATGATTCAGTTGAGTTATGCTTTTTTCTCCTCCAGTGCGCAGAGACCGTGGTGGATGGTAAGTCCCTCTCTAGGGTGCCTTGCATTTGCCTAAAAAAAAAAAAAAGTAGCGTTTGTCTTAAAATGTCAAATTGCTTTGGTCCCTAAAATCCTTCTTCATGTGAATCTTGTTTTCTACAGAGGAGAGTCTTTGTGCCAACGCCAGCAGGTGAGTGAACCATTAGAGGCATAGGCAAGTTGTAGTCTGTGTAGTCAAGTTTCAGTAGTCTGTGTCAGACATGCCAGTAACGCGTTTTCTTTGTGCCACACAGCATCGCAGAGCAGGATCTCCTGGCCTCTGTGAACTCCACTGGGACGCCATGCAATTTCAGCATGGGAGACCTCGCATGCTCCTCGGTAGGCATGCACGGACATTGCCGGCAAATGCTTTGGGCAGTGATGGCAGGCATCATTTGGTGTTTTGGCATCCAACAGCTAAAGTTATGCTCGGGCCCGTTGTCAATAATCACACTTTTCTTGTCTTCCCTAAGCTGGAATCTCTATCTGTGGACGGCTTGGTTAAACTGCTGGAGTGCAAGCTTCCCAACAGCAACAGTTATCCCAAAGAAATCTGGAAGGCCTTCTTTGCCAAAGTGGCCGGCATTCTTGACGAAGCCCTTGTCCAATATGCTGGCAAGGTAGGTGTGGTTCTCCAGTCTTACCCAACTCTATAGCATCATTTGCAGACGTGGACATGAACAATGTTTTTTCCCCACTCTTTACAGGTCCAAAACCTCACTCTGTCCGTGCCCACGGTCCTCGAAGTGATACGGGAAGTCAAACTGAACAACTTGACTGAAACACAGTTGAACGACAAAGCCTTCATCAGCCAGTGGTTTAACATCAGACTGGGGCCATTTTTACCATCTGTGACCCCAAAGTTCCTGACATGCCTAACCAACCAGAGTTTCAGTTGTGAGACCTTCCAGGCTGTGTATGTACAGACACTCAATACTTAACGCCGCTTCAATGTTTCTCAAGAGCAAGGGGATCTTATCTGTTCCTCTGTCTTTCTCCATTCAGGGTGGCAGCTCTCAGCGAGCGGTCAGCAGCCATGAATGAGGAGCAAAAGAAAGCCATCTTCACTCGCTTCCTGTATCCGTTCCTGTCAAGAGGAGACTCATCAGGTTTGTGCTTGGGAAAAGATTTGTAGGCTTTGGCAAAAGGTTCATACTTGACCTGGTACTGTATTGTCTCTCAGGAGTAAGAGAACCTGCGTGGTAATCATCTTTCTTTGCTGCATTTGTTTCAGATCCTGGCTGCATTGCTGGTACCACGGGTAGCAAAGACTGGCTTCAGACCAACTTTGGCCAATTTTCGGTTTATGCGCCTCTGGAAGTTCTACAAACACTCAATGTGAACTTCTCCAGCGTGAGTTGCTTGTACTTTTTCCTGAATGTGCGCACAAAATCACCTGTTAGCTTCCCGGCCGAGCAGGCCTCTAACTGCTTTGCGTTGCCCGTTGCAGTTTGAGTCTCTGGAACTGCTGACACCATCCCAGGCAGCGCAGCTGACTCTGACGTCCGGAGCACTGAACGACTCCACCAAAATCGAGGCCGTCTTTCAGGTGCTGTTGGTGGGAGATGCTCTCGAAAATGTTGACGCTTTTCTGACCACGCTGAGCGCGGCTCCTGAGGTAACTTTCACCATCAAGTTAAGACGACAAAGATTTCCAGCACACCACACTGGTGCCCTTCATAGGGGATATGAACGCTCATGTACTGTATGTCCTGTTCCCACAGATTCCAGATATTGCCATTCCTGTGAGAGACTTTGCCATGAACAGCACCTTCCAAGTCATCAGCGTCAATTTCCTCAACTTTGATGTAACAGCCTGGATCTCCTGGTTCCAAGTGAAACTCACTCCTATCCTCCCCAGTTTCACTCCAGTGATGCTGACTCAAACAACTGCACAGACAAACTGCACCAACTACCAAGTCATGTAAGCACGGTGCAATCTCTCTGATGGCTCTACATCATCAAACCTGAATGATGTCAGCTGCATATGGGAGTAGAAGTACCTCATGTGGCCTAGCAAATTTCCTAACTTTTGATATGTGAACAATTCTTCTCTCGCAGTGTGAAAGGAATGGGCACGGTCTTTGAAAAAATGCCACTAAGCAGAAGAAAAGGAATCGCCAAAGTCCTCGTCCAACACCTCAAGCAGTTTTCGGCCAAGTTCAGCGATTCAGGTACTTGACCACACTGTCGTACTTAACCTGGGTTTTGACAAAAGGTTTCCTGAGCCTTGCTAGAGCTTCCCATTTCCAAGGTTTTTTCAAAATTCCAGAAATGTTGGCACTTACCTCAGGCTTTGACCAAGGTTTTGTTTATTTTGTAGCCTGCAGACTTGACATCCAGACTGATGCCCAATGGCTAGAGGTCAACCTGGGTCCTTTCGCTAAAGAAGTAGAGTACTCTGCTTTGAAGGAGCTGAACATCACAGGAGTAAGAGACACCTTATTTGTACTTTCCAACTTTCCTGTCCACACCGCACGCCGCACCATTAAACAAAGTGGCGTTTTGCCATTTCAAGATTTAGCTGCGGGAACTTGCGTGATTTTTTTTTCATCAATTATTATTTTGCTTCCACAGCTGGCAACTTTGGACTCCCTCTCACCAGAGCAGAAAGCTGAGCTGGTTCTGGATCCAAGCACTGGTGCTCTTGAGAATGTGACTGTCTTGACAGAAGTCTTTGTCAGCGTAACAACATCTCCAGAAGTTGAGCAGCTTGACGACTTCTTTCAGACTTTTGTCATTTTCACAATACAGGTGAGGGTGTAGCAAGAAAGATCAATCTTGAGCTCTGCCCAAAATGACAGTGGCAACCAATATAGGTCTGTGTCTGTCCTCATCCCGAACTCATTTGTCTTTTTGCCTTTTAGCAAAACATCACCTACATTACAAACACTGCTGTGAGAGACACCATGCTCAACCTGACACTGACGGCCCTGGCTCCCAGATTCCCCACCTTCCAACCCAGCGACTTCACCTTGTGGTTCCAAGTCAATCTGGTTGTTCTGCTGGTCAGCATCCGTCCTGCGAGTCTGAATGTCATCCCCGCGGACATCAGCTGCGACTCTCTCAGAGCCATGTGAGACACTCATCCCTCTTTTTTCCCAAATTAATCAGAGGCCCTAACTCCAGGGTAAAGTTTTACTGAGGCAAATGAGAAAATGCGCAATCTCAAGCTGATGCATATGACATTTCCTTTGACCTAGAATCGAAGCTTTTGACGAATCTTTGAAGACACTGCCACCGGGTGTGTCAGCAGACCTCCAGTCAAGCAGAGACTACCTGGAACAGAAGTTGCCTCCAGGTATTAGATGCGCAACAAGCGATGTTATGATGACGTGTAGAGTATGAGATTCCTTCTCGGTATGACCGTGGCCTGCTCTCCTCTAAGCTTTGTCCTGTTTGTCTCCTCATACAGGCTGTACACCACCAACACCTCCAGTGGACGTGGTAAGTAGCATCTAAAAGAAAATCACACTGCACAAAATGCGCTCACATTGACTTCATCTATTTCCAAGTACCTTGTTATTTCAATGATTCAGTTGAGTTATGCTTTTTTCTCCTCCAGTGCGCAGAGACCGTGGTGGATGGTAAGTCCCTCTCTAGGGTGCCTTGCATTTGCCTAAAAAAAAAAAAAAGTAGCGTTTGTGTCTTAAAATGTAAAATTGCTTTGGTCCCTAAAATCCTTCTTCATGTGAATCTTGTTTTCTACAGAGGAGAGTCTTTGTGCCAACGCCAGCAGGTGAGTGAACCATTAGAGGCATAGGCAAGTTGTAGTCTGTGTAGTCAAGTTTCAGTAGTCTGTGTCAGACATGCCAGTAACGCGTTTTCTTTGTGCCACACAGCATCGCAGAGCAGGATCTCCTGGCCTCTGTGAACTCCACTGGGACGCCATGCAATTTCAGCATGGGAGACCTCGCATGCTCCTCGGTAGGCATGCACGGACATTGCCGGCAAATGCTTTGGGCAGTGATGGCAGGCATCATTTGGTGTTTTGGCATCCAACAGCTAAAGTTATGCTCGGGCCCGTTGTCAATAATCACACTTTTCTTGTCTTCCCTAAGCTGGAATCTCTATCTGTGGACGGCTTGGTTAAACTGCTGGAGTGCAAGCTTCCCAACAGCAACAGTTATCCCAAAGAAATCTGGAAGGCCTTCTTTGCCAAAGTGGCCGGCATTCTTGACGAAGCCCTTGTCCAATATTCTGGCAAGGTAGGTGTGGTTCTCCAGTCTTACCCAACTCTATAGCATCATTTGCAGACGTGGACATGAACAATGTTTTTTCCCCACTCTTTACAGGTCCAAAACCTCACTCTGTCCGTGCCCACGGTCCTCGAAGTGATACGGGAAGTCAAACTGAACAACTTGACTGAAACACAGTTGAACGACAAAGCCTTCATCAGCCAGTGGTTTAACATCAGACTGGGGCCATTTTTACCATCTGTGACCCCAAAGTTCCTGACATGCCTAACCAACCAGAGTTTCAGTTGTGAGACCTTCCAGGCTGTGTACGTACGACACTCAATACTTAACGCCGCTTCAATGTTTCTCAAGAGCAAGGGGATCTTATCTGTTCCTCTGTCTTTCTCCATTCAGGGTGGCAGCTCTCAGCGAGCGGTCAGCAGCCATGAATGAGGAGCAAAAGAAAGCCATCTTCACTCGCTTCCTGTATCCGTTCCTGTCAAGAGGAGACTCATCAGGTTTGTGCTTGGGAAAAGATTTGTAGGCTTTGGCAAAAGGTTCATACTTGACCTGGTACTGTAATGTCTCTCAGGAGTAAGAGAACCTGCGCGGTAATCATCTTTCTTTGCTGCATTTGTTTCAGATCCTGGCTGCATTGCTGGTACCACGGGTAGCAAAGACTGGCTTCAGACCAACTTTGGCCAATTTTCGGTTTATGCGCCTCTGGAAGTTCTACAAACACTCAATGTGAACTTCTCCAGCGTAAGTTGCTTGTACTTTTTCCTGAATGTGCGCACAAAATCACCTGTTAGCTTCCCGGCCGAGCAGGCCTCTAACTGCTTTGCGTTGCCCGTTGCAGTTTGAGTCTCTGGAACTGCTGACACCATCCCAGGCAGCGCAGCTGACTCTGACGTCCGGAGCACTGAACGACTCCACCAAAATCGAGGCCGTCTTTCAGGTGCTGTTGGTGGGAGATGCTCTCGAAAATGTTGACGCTTTTCTGACCACGTTGAGCGCGGCTCCTGAGGTAACTTTCACCATCAAGTTAAGACGACAAAGATTTCCAGCACACCACACTGGTGCCCTTCATAGGGGATATGAACGCTCATGTACTGTATGTCCTGTTCCCACAGATTCCAGATATTGCCATTCCTGTGAGAGACTTTGCCATGAACAGCACCTTCCAAGTCATCAGCGTCAATTTCCTCAACTTTGATGTAACAGCCTGGATCTCCTGGTTCCAAGTGAAACTCACTCCTATCCTCCCCAGTTTCACTCCAGTGATGCTGACTCAAACAACTGCACAGACAAACTGCACCAACTACCAAGTCATGTAAGCACGGTGCAATCTCTCTGATGGCTCTACATCATCAAACCTGAATGATGTCAGCTGCATATGGGAGTAGAAGTACCTCATGTGGCCTAGCAAATTTCCTAACTTTTGATATGTGAACAATTCTTCTCTCGCAGTGTGAAAGGAATGGGCACGGTCTTTGAAAAAATGCCACTAAGCAGAAGAAAAGGAATCGCCAAAGTCCTCGTCCAACACCTCAAGCAGTTTTCGGCCAAGTTCAGCGATTCAGGTACTTGACCACACTGTCGTACTTAACCTGGGTTTTGACAAAAGGTTTCCTGAGCCTTGCTAGAGCTTCCCATTTCCAAGGTTTTTTCAAAATTCCAGAAATGGTGGCACTTACCTCAGGCTTTGACCAAGGTTTTGTTTATTTTGTAGCCTGCAGACTTGACATCCAGACTGATGCCCAATGGCTAGAGGTCAACCTGGGTCCTTTCGCTAAAGAAGTAGAGTACTCTGCTTTGAAGGAGCTGAACATCACAGGAGTAAGAGACACCTTATTTGTACTTTCCAACTTTCCTGTCCACACCGCACGCCGCACCATTAAACAAAGTGGCGTTTTGACATTTCAAGATTTAGCTGCGGGAACTTGCGTGAACTTTTTTTCATCAATTATTATTTTGCTTCCACAGCTGGCAACTTTGGACTCCCTCTCACCAGAGCAGAAAGCTGAGCTGGTTCTGGATCCAAGCACTGGTGCTCTTGAGAATGTGACTGTCTTGACAGAAGTCTTTGTCAGCGTAACAACATCTCCAGAAGTTGAGCAGCTTGACGACTTCTTTCAGACTTTTGTCATTTTCACAATACAGGTGAGGGTGTAGCAAGAAAGATCAATCTTGAGCACTGCCCAAAATGACAGTGGCAACCAATATAGGTCTGTGTCTGTCCTCATCCCGAACTCATTTGTCTTTTTGCCTTTTAGCAAAACATCACCTACATTACAAACACTGCTGTGAGAGACACCATGCTCAACCTGACACTGACGGCCCTGGCTCCCAGATTCCCCACCTTCCAACCCAGCGACTTCACCTTGTGGTTCCAAGTCAATCTTGTTGTTCTGCTGGTCAGCATCCGTCCTGCGAGTCTGAATGTCATCCCCGCGGACATCAGCTGCGACTCTCTCAGAGCCATGTGAGACACTCATCCCTCTTTTTTCCCAAATTAATCAGAGGCCCTAACTCCAGGGTAAAGTTTTACTGAGGCAAATGAGAAAATGCGCAATCTCAAGCTGATGCATATGACATTTCCTTTGACCTAGAATCGAAGCTTTTGACGAATCTTTGAAGACACTGCCACCGGGTGTGTCAGCAGACCTCCAGTCAAGCAGAGACTACCTGGAACAGAAGTTGCCTCCAGGTATTAGATGCGCAACAAGCGATGTTATGATGACGTGTAGAGTATGTGATTCCTTCTTGGTATGACCGTGGCCTGCTCTCCTCTAAGCTTTGTCCTGTTTGTCTCCTCATACAGGCTGTACACCACCAACACCTCCAGTGGACGTGGTAAGTAGCATTTAAAAGAAAATCACACTGCACAAAATGCGCTCACATTGACTTAATCTATTTCCAAGTACCTTGTTATTTCAATGATTCAGTTGAGTTATGCTTTTTTCTCCTCCAGTGCGCAGAGACCGTGGTGGATGGTAAGTCCCTCTCTAGGGTGCCTTGCATTTGCCTAAAAAAAAAAAAAAGTAGCGTTTGTGTCTTAAAATGTAAAATTGCTTTGGTCCCTAAAATCCTTCTTCATGTGAATCTTGTTTTCTACAGAGGAGAGTCTTTGTGCCAACGCCAGCAGGTGAGTGAACCATTAGAGGCATAGGCAAGTTGTAGTCTGTGTAGTCAAGTTTCAGTAGTCTGTGTCAGACATGCCAGTAACGCGTTTTCTTTGTGCCACACAGCATCGCAGAGCAGGATCTCCTGGCCTCTGTGAACTCCACTGGGACGCCATGCAATTTCAGCATGGGAGACCTCGCATGCTCCTCGGTAGGCATGCACGGACATTGCCGGCAAATGCTTTGGGCAGTGATGGCAGGCATCATTTGGTGTTTTGGCATCCAACAGCTAAAGTTATGCTCGGGCCCGTTGTCAATAATCACACTTTTCTTGTCTTCCCTAAGCTGGAATCTCTATCTGTGGACGGCTTGGTTAAACTGCTGGAGTGCAAGCTTCCCAACAGCAACAGTTATCCCAAAGAAATCTGGAAGGCCTTCTTTGCCAAAGTGGCCGGCATTCTTGACGAAGCCCTTGTCCAATATGCTGGCAAGGTAGGTGTGGTTCTCCAGTCTTACCCAACTCTATAGCATCATTTGCAGACGTGGACATGAACAATGTTTTTTCCCCACTCTTTACAGGTCCAAAACCTCACTCTGTCCGTGCCCACGGTCCTCGAAGTGATACGGGAAGTCAAACTGAACAACTTGACTGAAACACAGTTGAACGACAAAGCCTTCATCAGCCAGTGGTTTAACATCAGACTGGGGCCATTTTTACCATCTGTGACCCCAAAGTTCCTGACATGCCTAACCAACCAGAGTTTCAGTTGTGAGACCTTCCAGGCTGTGTACGTACAGACACTCAATACTTAACGCCGCTTCAATGTTTCTCAAGAGCAAGGGGATCTTATCTGTTCCTCTGTCTTTCTCCATTCAGGGTGGCAGCTCTCAGCGAGCGGTCAGCAGCCATGAATGAGGAGCAAAAGAAAGCCATCTTCACTCGCTTCCTGTATCCGTTCCTGTCAAGAGGAGACTCATCAGGTTTGTGCTTGGGAAAAGATTTGTAGGCTTTGGCAAAAGGTTCATACTTGACCTGGTACTGTAATGTCTCTCAGGAGTAAGAGAACCTGCGTGGTAATCATCTTTCTTTGCTGCATTTGTTTCAGATCCTGGCTGCATTGCTGGTACCACGGGTAGCAAAGACTGGCTTCAGACCAACTTTGGCCAATTTTCGGTTTATGCGCCTCTGGAAGTTCTACAAACACTCAATGTGAACTTCTCCAGCGTAAGTTGCTTGTACTTTTTCCTGAATGTGCGCACAAAATCACCTGTTAGCTTCCCGGCCGAGCAGGCCTCTAACTGCTTTGCGTTGCCCGTTGCAGTTTGAGTCTCTGGAACTGCTGACACCATCCCAGGCAGCGCAGCTGACTCTGACGTCCGGAGCACTGAACGACTCCACCAAAATCGAGGCCGTCTTTCAGGTGCTGTTGGTGGGAGATGCTCTCGAAAATGTTGACGCTTTTCTGACCACGTTGAGCGCGGCTCCTGAGGTAACTTTCACCATCAAGTTAAGACGACAAAGATTTCCAGCACACCACACTGGTGCCCTTCATAGGGGATATGAACGCTCATGTACTGTATGTCCTGTTCCCACAGATTCCAGATATTGCCATTCCTGTGAGAGACTTTGCCATGAACAGCACCTTCCAAGTCATCAGCGTCAATTTCTTCAACTTTGATGTAACAGCCTGGATCTCCTGGTTCCAAGTGAAACTCACTCCTATCCTCCCCAGTTTCACTCCAGTGATGCTGACTCAAACAACTGCACAGGCAAACTGCACCAACTACCAAGTCATGTAAGCACGGTGCAATCTCTCTGATGGCTCTACATCACCAAACCTGAATGATGTCAGCTGCATATGGGAGTAGAAGTACCTCATGTGGCCTAGCAAATTTCCTAACTTTTGATATGTGAACAATTCTTCTCTCGCAGTGTGAGAGGAATGGGCACGGTCTTCGAAAAAATGCCACTAAGCAGAAGAAAAGGAATCGCCAACGTCCTCGTCCAACACCTCAAGCAGTTTTCGGCCAAGTTCAGCGATTCAGGTATTTGACCACACTGTCGTACTTAACCTGAGTTTTGACAAAAGGTTTCCTGAGCCTTGCTAGAGCTTCCCATTTCCAAGGTTTTTTCAAAATTCCAGAAATGTTGGCACTTACCTCAGGCTTTGACCAAGGTTTTGTTTATTTTGTAGCCTGCAGACTTGACATCCAGACTGATGCCCAATGGCTAGAGGTCAACCTGGGTCCTTTCGCTAAAGAAGTAGAGTACTCTGCTTTGAAGGAGCTGAACATCACAGGAGTAAGAGACACCTTATTTGTACTTTCCAACTTTCCTGTCCACACCGCACGCCGCACCATTAAACAAAGTGGCGTTTTGCCATTTCAAGATTTAGCTGCGGGAACTTGCATGATTTTTTTTTCATCAATTATTATTTTGCTTCCACAGCTGGCAACTTTGGACTCCCTCTCACCAGAGCAGAAAGCTGAGCTGGTTCTGGATCCAAGCACTGGTGCTCTTGAGAATGTGACTGTCTTGACAGAAGTCTTTGTCAGCGTAACAACATCTCCAGAAGTTGAGCAGCTTGACGACTTCTTTCAGACTTTTGTCCTTTTCACAATACAGGTGAGGGTGTAGCAAGAAAGATCAATCTTGAGCTCTGCCCAAAATGACAGTGGCAACCAATATAGGTCTGTGTCTGTCCTCATCCCGAACTCATTTGTCTTTTTGCCTTTTAGCAAAACATCACCTACATTACAAACACTGCTGTGAGAGACACCATGCTCAACCTGACACTGACGGCCCTGGCTCCCAGATTCCCCACCTTCCAACCCAGCGACTTCACCTTGTGGTTCCAAGTCAATCTGGTTGTTCTGCTGGTCAGCATCCGTCCTGCGAGTCTGAATGTCATCCCCGCGGACATCAGCTGCGACTCTCTCAGAGCCATGTGAGACACTCATCCCTCTTTTTTCCCAAATTAATCAGAGGCCCTAACTCCAGGGTAAAGTTTTACTGAGGCAAATGAGAAAATGCGCAATCTCAAGCTGATGCATATGACATTTCCTTTGACCTAGAATCGAAGCTTTTGACGAATCTTTGAAGACACTGCCACCGGGTGTGTCAGCAGACCTCCAGTCAAGCAGAGACTACCTGGAACAGAAGTTGCCTCCAGGTATTAGATGCGCAACAAGCGATGTTATGATGACGTGTAGAGTATGAGATTCCTTCTCGGTATGACCGTGGCCTGCTCTCCTCTAAGCTTTGTCCTGTTTGTCTCCTCATACAGGCTGTACACCACCAACACCTCCAGTGGACGTGGTAAGTAGCATCTAAAAGAAAATCACACTGCACAAAATGCGCTCACATTGACTTCATCTATTTCCAAGTACCTTGTTATTTCAATGATTCAGTTGAGTTATGCTTTTTTCTCCTCCAGTGCGCAGAGACCGTGGTGGATGGTAAGTCCCTCTCTAGGGTGCCTTGCATTTGCCTAAAAAAAAAAAAAAGTAGCGTTTGTGTCTTAAAATGTAAAATTGCTTTGGTCCCTAAAATCCTTCTTCATGTGAATCTTGTTTTCTACAGAGGAGAGTCTTTGTGCCAACGCCAGCAGGTGAGTGAACCATTAGAGGCATAGGCAAGTTGTAGTCTGTGTAGTCAAGTTTCAGTAGTCTGTGTCAGACATGCCAGTAACGCGTTTTCTTTGTGCCACACAGCATCGCAGAGCAGGATCTCCTGGCCTCTGTGAACTCCACTGGGACGCCATGCAATTTCAGCATGGGAGACCTCGCATGCTCCTCGGTAGGCATGCACGGACATTGCCGGCAAATGCTTTGGGCAGTGATGGCAGGCATCATTTGGTGTTTTGGCATCCAACAGCTAAAGTTATGCTCGGGCCCGTTGTCAATAATCACACTTTTCTTGTCTTCCCTAAGCTGGAATCTCTATCTGTGGACGGCTTGGTTAAACTGCTGGAGTGCAAGCTTCCCAACAGCAACAGTTATCCCAAAGAAATCTGGAAGGCCTTCTTTGCCAAAGTGGCCGGCATTCTTGACGAAGCCCTTGTCCAATATTCTGGCAAGGTAGGTGTGGTTCTCCAGTCTTACCCAACTCTATAGCATCATTTGCAGACGTGGACATGAACAATGTTTTTTCCCCACTCTTTACAGGTCCAAAACCTCACTCTGTCCGTGCCCACGGTCCTCGAAGTGATACGGGAAGTCAAACTGAACAACTTGACTGAAACACAGTTGAACGACAAAGCCTTCATCAGCCAGTGGTTTAACATCAGATTGGGGCCATTTTTACCATCTGTGACCCCAAAGTTCCTGACATGCCTAACCAACCAGAGTTTCAGTTGTGAGACCTTCCAGGCTGTGTACGTACAGACACTCAATACTTAACGCCGCTTCAATGTTTCTCAAGAGCAAGGGGATCTTATCTGTTCCTCTGTCTTTCTCCATTCAGGGTGGCAGCTCTCAGCGAGCGGTCAGCAGCCATGAATGAGGAGCAAAAGAAAGCCATCTTCACTCGCTTCCTGTATCCGTTCCTGTCAAGAGGAGACTCATCAGGTTTGTGCTTGGGAAAAGATTTGTAGGCTTTGGCAAAAGGTTCATACTTGACCTGGTACTGTAATGTCTCTCAGGAGTAAGAGAACCTGCGTGGTAATCATCTTTCTTTGCTGCATTTGTTTCAGATCCTGGCTGCATTGCTGGTACCACGGGTAGCAAAGACTGGCTTCAGACCAACTTTGGCCAATTTTCGGTTTATGCGCCTCTGGAAGTTCTACAAACACTCAATGTGAACTTCTCCAGCGTAAGTTGCTTGTACTTTTTCCTGAATGTGCGCACAAAATCACCTGTTAGCTTCCTGGCCGAGCAGGCCTCTAACTGCTTTGCGTTGCCCGTTGCAGTTTGAGTCTCTGGAACTGCTGACACCATCCCAGGCAGCGCAGCTGACTCTGACGTCCGGAGCACTGAACGACTCCACCAAAATCGAGGCCGTCTTTCAGGTGCTGTTGGTGGGAGATGCTCTCGAAAATGTTGACGCTTTTCTGACCACGTTGAGCGCGGCTCCTGAGGTAACTTTCACCATCAAGTTAAGACGACAAAGGTTTCCAGCACACCACACTGGTGCCCTTCATAGGGGATATGAACGCTCATGTACTGTATGTCCTGTTCCCACAGATTCCAGATATTGCCATTCCTGTGAGAGACTTTGCCATGAACAGCACCTTCCAAGTCATCAGCGTCAATTTCCTCAATTTTGATGTAACAGCCTGGATCTCCTGGTTCCAAGTGAAACTCACTCCTATCCTCCCCAGTTTCACTCCAGTGATGCTGACTCAAACAACTGCACAGACAAACTGCACCAACTACCAAGTCATGTAAGCACGGTGCAATCTCTCTGATGGCTCTACATCATCAAACCTGAATGATGTCAGCTGCATATGGGAGTAGAAGTACCTCATGTGGCCTAGCAAATTTTCTAACTTTTGATATGTGAACAATTCTTCTCTCGCAGTGTGAAAGGAATGGGCACGGTCTTTGAAAAAATGCCACTAAGCAGAAGAAAAGGAATCGCCAAAGTCCTCGTCCAACACCTCAAGCAGTTTTCGGCCAAGTTCAGCGATTCAGGTACTTGACCACACTGTCGTACTTAACCTGGGTTTTGACAAAAGGTTTCCTGAGCCTTGCTAGAGTTTTCCCATTTCCAAGGTTTTTTCAAAATTCCAGAAATGGTGGCACTTACCTCAGGCTTTGACCAAGGTTTTGTTTATTTTGTAGCCTGCAGACTTGACATCCAGACTGATGCCCAATGGCTAGAGGTCAACCTGGGTCCTTTCGCTAAAGAAGTAGAGTACTCTGCTTTGAAGGAGCTGAACATCACAGGAGTAAGAGACACCTTATTTGTACTTTCCAACTTTCCTGTCCACACCGCACGCCGCACCATTAAACAAAGTGGCGTTTTGCCATTTCAAGATTTAGCTGCGGGAACTTGCATGATTTTTTTTTCATCAATTATTATTTTGCTTCCACAGCTGGCAACTTTGGACTCCCTCTCACCAGAGCAGAAAGCTGAGCTGGTTCTGGATCCAAGCACTGGTGCTCTTGAGAATGTGACTGTCTTGACAGAAGTCTTTGTCAGCGTAACAACATCTCCAGAAGTTGAGCAGCTTGACGACTTCTTTCAGACTTTTGTCCTTTTCACAATACAGGTGAGGGTGTAGCAAGAAAGATCAATCTTGAGCTCTGCCCAAAATGACAGTGGCAACCAATATAGGTCTGTGTCTGTCCTCATCCCGAACTCATTTGTCTTTTTGCCTTTTAGCAAAACATCACCTACATTACAAACACTGCTGTGAGAGACACCATGCTCAACCTGACACTGACGGCCCTGGCTCCCAGATTCCCCACCTTCCAACCCAGCGACTTCACCTTGTGGTTCCAAGTCAATCTGGTTGTTCTGCTGGTCAGCATCCGTCCTGCGAGTCTGAATGTCATCCCCGCGGACATCAGCTGCGACTCTCTCAGAGCCATGTGAGACACTCATCCCTCTTTTTTCCCAAATTAATCAGAGGCCCTAACTCCAGGGTAAAGTTTTACTGAGGCAAATGAGAAAATGCGCAATCTCAAGCTGATGCATATGACATTTCCTTTGACCTAGAATCGAAGCTTTTGACGAATCTTTGAAGACACTGCCACCGGGTGTGTCAGCAGACCTCCAGTCAAGCAGAGACTACCTGGAACAGAAGTTGCCTCCAGGTATTAGATGCGCAACAAGCGATGTTATGATGACGTGTAGAGTATGAGATTCCTTCTCGGTATGACCGTGGCCTGCTCTCCTCTAAGCTTTGTCCTGTTTGTCTCCTCATACAGGCTGTACACCACCAACACCTCCAGTGGACGTGGTAAGTAGCATCTAAAAGAAAATCACACTGCACAAAATGCGCTCACATTGACTTCATCTATTTCCAAGTACCTTGTTATTTCAATGATTCAGTTGAGTTATGCTTTTTTCTCCTCCAGTGCGCAGAGACCGTGGTGGATGGTAAGTCCCTCTCTAGGGTGCCTTGCATTTGCCTAAAAAAAAAAAAAAGTAGCGTTTGTGTCTTAAAATGTAAAATTGCTTTGGTCCCTAAAATCCTTCTTCATGTGAATCTTGTTTTCTACAGAGGAGAGTCTTTGTGCCAACGCCAGCAGGTGAGTGAACCATTAGAGGCATAGGCAAGTTGTAGTCTGTGTAGTCAAGTTTCAGTAGTCTGTGTCAGACATGCCAGTAACGCGTTTTCTTTGTGCCACACAGCATCGCAGAGCAGGATCTCCTGGCCTCTGTGAACTCCACTGGGACGCCATGCAATTTCAGCATGGGAGACCTCGCATGCTCCTCGGTAGGCATGCACGGACATTGCCGGCAAATGCTTTGGGCAGTGATGGCAGGCATCATTTGGTGTTTTGGCATCCAACAGCTAAAGTTATGCTCGGGCCCGTTGTCAATAATCACACTTTTCTTGTCTTCCCTAAGCTGGAATCTCTATCTGTGGACGGCTTGGTTAAACTGCTGGAGTGCAAGCTTCCCAACAGCAACAGTTATCCCAAAGAAATCTGGAAGGCCTTCTTTGCCAAAGTGGCCGGCATTCTTGACGAAGCCCTTGTCCAATATTCTGGCAAGGTAGGTGTGGTTCTCCAGTCTTACCCAACTCTATAGCATCATTTGCAGACGTGGACATGAACAATGTTTTTTCCCCACTCTTTACAGGTCCAAAACCTCACTCTGTCCGTGCCCACGGTCCTCGAAGTGATACGGGAAGTCAAACTGAACAACTTGACTGAAACACAGTTGAACGACAAAGCCTTCATCAGCCAGTGGTTTAACATCAGATTGGGGCCATTTTTACCATCTGTGACCCCAAAGTTCCTGACATGCCTAACCAACCAGAGTTTCAGTTGTGAGACCTTCCAGGCTGTGTACGTACAGACACTCAATACTTAACGCCGCTTCAATGTTTCTCAAGAGCAAGGGGATCTTATCTGTTCCTCTGTCTTTCTCCATTCAGGGTGGCAGCTCTCAGCGAGCGGTCAGCAGCCATGAATGAGGAGCAAAAGAAAGCCATCTTCACTCGCTTCCTGTATCCGTTCCTGTCAAGAGGAGACTCATCAGGTTTGTGCTTGGGAAAAGATTTGTAGGCTTTGGCAAAAGGTTCATACTTGACCTGGTACTGTAATGTCTCTCAGGAGTAAGAGAACCTGCGTGGTAATCATCTTTCTTTGCTGCATTTGTTTCAGATCCTGGCTGCATTGCTGGTACCACGGGTAGCAAAGACTGGCTTCAGACCAACTTTGGCCAATTTTCGGTTTATGCGCCTCTGGAAGTTCTACAAACACTCAATGTGAACTTCTCCAGCGTAAGTTGCTTGTACTTTTTCCTGAATGTGCGCACAAAATCACCTGTTAGCTTCCTGGCCGAGCAGGCCTCTAACTGCTTTGCGTTGCCCGTTGCAGTTTGAGTCTCTGGAACTGCTGACACCATCCCAGGCAGCGCAGCTGACTCTGACGTCCGGAGCACTGAACGACTCCACCAAAATCGAGGCCGTCTTTCAGGTGCTGTTGGTGGGAGATGCTCTCGAAAATGTTGACGCTTTTCTGACCACGTTGAGCGCGGCTCCTGAGGTAACTTTCACCATCAAGTTAAGACGACAAAGGTTTCCAGCACACCACACTGGTGCCCTTCATAGGGGATATGAACGCTCATGTACTGTATGTCCTGTTCCCACAGATTCCAGATATTGCCATTCCTGTGAGAGACTTTGCCATGAACAGCACCTTCCAAGTCATCAGCGTCAATTTCCTCAATTTTGATGTAACAGCCTGGATCTCCTGGTTCCAAGTGAAACTCACTCCTATCCTCCCCAGTTTCACTCCAGTGATGCTGACTCAAACAACTGCACAGACAAACTGCACCAACTACCAAGTCATGTAAGCACGGTGCAATCTCTCTGATGGCTCTACATCATCAAACCTGAATGATGTCAGCTGCATATGGGAGTAGAAGTACCTCATGTGGCCTAGCAAATTTTCTAACTTTTGATATGTGAACAATTCTTCTCTCGCAGTGTGAAAGGAATGGGCACGGTCTTTGAAAAAATGCCACTAAGCAGAAGAAAAGGAATCGCCAAAGTCCTCGTCCAACACCTCAAGCAGTTTTCGGCCAAGTTCAGCGATTCAGGTACTTGACCACACTGTCGTACTTAACCTGGGTTTTGACAAAAGGTTTCCTGAGCCTTGCTAGAGTTTTCCCATTTCCAAGGTTTTTTCAAAATTCCAGAAATGGTGGCACTTACCTCAGGCTTTGACCAAGGTTTTGTTTATTTTGTAGCCTGCAGACTTGACATCCAGACTGATGCCCAATGGCTAGAGGTCAACCTGGGTCCTTTCGCTAAAGAAGTAGAGTACTCTGCTTTGAAGGAGCTGAACATCACAGGAGTAAGAGACACCTTATTTGTACTTTCCAACTTTCCTGTCCACACCGCACGCCGCACCATTAAACAAAGTGGCGTTTTGACATTTCAAGATTTAGCTGCGGGAACTTGCGTGAACTTTTTTTCATCAATTATTATTTTGCTTCCACAGCTGGCAACTTTGGACTCCCTCTCACCAGAGCAGAAAGCTGAGCTGGTTCTGGATCCAAGCACTGGTGCTCTTGAGAATGTGACTGTCTTGACAGAAGTCTTTGTCAGCGTAACAACATCTCCAGAAGTTGAGCAGCTTGACGACTTCTTTCAGACTTTTGTCCTTTTCACAATACAGGTGAGGGTGTAGCAAGAAAGATCAATCTTGAGCACTGCCCAAAATGACAGTGGCAACCAATATAGGTCTGTGTCTGTCCTCATCCCGAACTCATTTGTCTTTTTGCCTTTTAGCAAAACATCACCTACATTACAAACACTGCTGTGAGAGACACCATGCTCAACCTGACACTGACGGCCCTGGCTCCCAGATTCCCCACCTTCCAACCCAGCGACTTCACCTTGTGGTTCCAAGTCAATCTTGTTGTTCTGCTGGTCAGCATCCGTCCTGCGAGTCTGAATGTCATCCCCGCGGACATCAGCTGCGACTCTCTCAGAGCCATGTGAGACACTCATCCCTCTTTTTTCCCAAATTAATCAGAGGCCCTAACTCCAGGGTAAAGTTTTACTGAGGCAAATGAGAAAATGCGCAATCTCAAGCTGATGCATATGACATTTCCTTTGACCTAGAATCGAAGCTTTTGACGAATCTTTGAAGACACTGCCACCGGGTGTGTCAGCAGACCTCCAGTCAAGCAGAGACTACCTGGAACAGAAGTTGCCTCCAGGTATTAGATGCGCAACAAGCGATGTTATGATGACGTGTAGAGTATGTGATTCCTTCTTGGTATGACCGTGGCCTGCTCTCCTCTAAGCTTTGTCCTGTTTGTCTCCTCATACAGGCTGTACACCACCAACACCTCCAGTGGACGTGGTAAGTAGCATTTAAAAGAAAATCACACTGCACAAAATGCGCTCACATTGACTTAATCTATTTCCAAGTACCTTGTTATTTCAATGATTCAGTTGAGTTATGCTTTTTTCTCCTCCAGTGCGCAGAGACCGTGGTGGATGGTAAGTCCCTCTCTAGGGTGCCTTGCATTTGCCTAAAAAAAAAAAAAAGTAGCGTTTGTGTCTTAAAATGTAAAATTGCTTTGGTCCCTAAAATCCTTCTTCATGTGAATCTTGTTTTCTACAGAGGAGAGTCTTTGTGCCAACGCCAGCAGGTGAGTGAACCATTAGAGGCATAGGCAAGTTGTAGTCTGTGTAGTCAAGTTTCAGTAGTCTGTGTCAGACATGCCAGTAACGCGTTTTCTTTGTGCCACACAGCATCGCAGAGCAGGATCTCCTGGCCTCTGTGAACTCCACTGGGACGCCATGCAATTTCAGCATGGGAGACCTCGCATGCTCCTCGGTAGGCATGCACGGACATTGCCGGCAAATGCTTTGGGCAGTGATGGCAGGCATCATTTGGTGTTTTGGCATCCAACAGCTAAAGTTATGCTCGGGCCCGTTGTCAATAATCACACTTTTCTTGTCTTCCCTAAGCTGGAATCTCTATCTGTGGACGGCTTGGTTAAACTGCTGGAGTGCAAGCTTCCCAACAGCAACAGTTATCCCAAAGAAATCTGGAAGGCCTTCTTTGCCAAAGTGGCCGGCATTCTTGACGAAGCCCTTGTCCAATATTCTGGCAAGGTAGGTGTGGTTCTCCAGTCTTACCCAACTCTATAGCATCATTTGCAGACGTGGACATGAACAATGTTTTTTCCCCACTCTTTACAGGTCCAAAACCTCACTCTGTCCGTGCCCACGGTCCTCGAAGTGATACGGGAAGTCAAACTGAACAACTTGACTGAAACACAGTTGAACGACAAAGCCTTCATCAGCCAGTGGTTTAACATCAGACTGGGGCCATTTTTACCATCTGTGACCCCAAAGTTCCTGACATGCCTAACCAACCAGAGTTTCAGTTGTGAGACCTTCCAGGCTGTGTACGTACAGACACTCAATACTTAACGCCGCTTCAATGTTTCTCAAGAGCAAGGGGATCTTATCTGTTCCTCTGTCTTTCTCCATTCAGGGTGGCAGCTCTCAGCGAGCGGTCAGCAGCCATGAATGAGGAGCAAAAGAAAGCCATCTTCACTCGCTTCCTGTATCCGTTCCTGTCAAGAGGAGACTCATCAGGTTTGTGCTTGGGAAAAGATTTGTAGGCTTTGGCAAAAGGTTCATACTTGACCTGGTACTGTAATGTCTCTCAGGAGTAAGAGAACCTGCGTGGTAATCATCTTTCTTTGCTGCATTTGTTTCAGATCCTGGCTGCATTGCTGGTACCACGGGTAGCAAAGACTGGCTTCAGACCAACTTTGGCCAATTTTCGGTTTATGCGCCTCTGGAAGTTCTACAAACACTCAATGTGAACTTCTCCAGCGTAAGTTGCTTGTACTTTTTCCTGAATGTGCGCACAAAATCACCTGTTAGCTTCCCGGCCGAGCAGGCCTCTAACTGCTTTGCGTTGCCCGTTGCAGTTTGAGTCTCTGGAACTGCTGACACCATCCCAGGCAGCGCAGCTGACTCTGACGTCCGGAGCACTGAACGACTCCACCAAAATCGAGGCCGTCTTTCAGGTGCTGTTGGTGGGAGATGCTCTCGAAAATGTTGACGCTTTTCTGACCACGTTGAGCGCGGCTCCTGAGGTAACTTTCACCATCAAGTTAAGACGACAAAGATTTCCAGCACACCACACTGGTGCCCTTCATAGGGGATATGAACGCTCATGTACTGTATGTCCTGTTCCCACAGATTCCAGATATTGCCATTCCTGTGAGAGACTTTGCCATGAACAGCACCTTCCAAGTCATCAGCGTCAATTTCTTCAACTTTGATGTAACAGCCTGGATCTCCTGGTTCCAAGTGAAACTCACTCCTATCCTCCCCAGTTTCACTCCAGTGATGCTGACTCAAACAACTGCACAGGCAAACTGCACCAACTACCAAGTCATGTAAGCACGGTGCAATCTCTCTGATGGCTCTACAGATGGTACGGGTTGAGAATGCTCCTTTCTTTCCCGCACATCGGGACTCCCGAAGCATCGGGACTTTAATTAAAACTGCAACCGCAAGGGGGCAACATAAGACCGCCTTAATAAAAGGAAGGTTCGGCTCATACCGGAAAACACGGAAAAACCCGAAGACACCGCGCTGGTGACAAGCGGAGAAAAGAGACATCACGCTCGGCATGTCAGATTGCAGTTTCAGAGTTTTCGAATGTTTTACAGCGTACCTCACAGCTGGCTCTCTCACTCGACGTAGCCTATAACTCAGTCAGTCCAGCAGAGATGCCAGAGCAACGTTTTGGTCAATGGAGAGGGAGAGAAATGCTCCGCATATCCGTCTCATTTAATCCGTCTCATTTAATCATTAAAATGAAGGTGATGACTGGCGAAATTATAATCAAACGACGTTTCAATAAACCATTGTTGAAATTAATGAAAATGGTTTTAGAAGCCTTCAATTCAACCTGAAAGACTCGATATAGGCAACCTTAGATTAATTCATTTATTCATTACGGTTACAAGACCGCATTTCCGTGAATAGGCTATTATTGTCAAGGCGAAGACGAAAGAGATGGACAAGATGGACATTTAGGCTACATTTATGTTAGGAATACTTAGAAATGTGTAGGCCTATAGGCTATTTTAAAACGGAGGCATGTTCATTTTAACCGGCGACGCTGGGTAGCTTACCCAGCACTTTATCACAGATTTTGTCCCCACCACTTTTGACAACTGAAAATAAAACGTATTTAACAGAAATATCTTTAATAGGCCTACATGCCTATCATGTCACTTTACTTATAACCGTAGGCTACATGATTGGAGAAGATCGCGCATTTTGTAACATTATAACAATGGATGGTCAGATATGCGATAGGGCAGTGAGGGTGATTCATTGTAACCATCGACTAGTAGGCCTAGCTCCGCAAAAGAAGTTTCTAGCAACTTAGAATATATGGATCTCGTTATGCATGTTCATGTTGATTCAGAGATAGACATAGACTACCGTGGGCTACTGTGCGTCAATATAACAGCATTTTATCATGTGGTGAATTAATGACTAACGTCAGTTTAACATGTCAGAACTTTTGATCGGCGTTTCAAGTGCATGCCGCGAATAGGCTAAATGAACTCGACTGACTGAATCCTTTATATTTCTTGGCTAAGTGCGAAGAAATTGACCCTCGAACTGTGGCGTAAATGGTTGAGGCATCTTGATCATACGTCAGCGACCGGGGTTCAAAACTTACTCTACGAACCTCCGGAACCCATTAAGACAAGAGGCATTATTTTATTAAAAAGTTTTGCGATTTTTTTATGATTGCGATGTCTGCTGAAAAGAAAAGTTAATATGTGAATTCGTGGTTCAGCGCGCACACACACACACACACACACACACACACACACACACACACACACACACACATTTTTACATTTACATAATAGGGCTCGGGCACACGCCTTGCATTCTAGGAATATCGCCGCCATTTGGTAGCGCACTGAACGTAATATCCATTCATTCAGATGCACAAGACAAGAAGCAGAAATAGTAGCGATTTATTCTTTTCCTCTTGCGATCGTGGGTTGCACTGTTACACCCCACTACACAGCAACATACTACCAAGAAGGCAAAAACTAAGTAACAGGAACACACTAAAAGGCGGGAGTAAATCCATAGTAATCCATAGTAAAGGAGTGAAGCTGCCAATGTGGCTGTGCCCGCGAAGTTTTGATGTCATGATCCCGAGCCCTAGTGTCAGGAAGTGTCTGTCGAGAGAGAGGGGGGAGGGAGGCAATCGTCCAATGCCGCATACAGGTAGGCTATAATGTCTAGTGAACTGGTTAGACAAGTGTGGGGGAGGGGGAATGATCGCACAAGACAATTGCTCTTCATGAAATGGGTAGTCTCACAGACGTTTGTCGATGTTTAAACGTAGCCTACTACATCACTTGCGAAATCGGACGTGGGTGGCACATAGAATTATTAGGCTACTGGATTTAATATAGCATAGACTTTGTTCATCCTATATTAGCCTATATTAAAATGTAATGTGCTGCGGGGAAGCATTGGGGAAGTCAGTTTAAGTTGTCCTGTAACAATTTGCCTCTTATTATAAGACTATGCAGCCACTACGCACATAATAGTCTAGGTTACGGGCGGATGCGAGCAACCCCATGCAAAAGAAGGCCTTAAGTTAACGGACTGAAGGCCTGTTTACATGTCAAACATGCATTAAATCTAAGAAACGAAAAACACAAATATCATGTATTGTGTCGTAAACAGTTAATGACTTCGTGGCCACTATGCGCAACTGCATCGCGCAGTGAGCTGAAGGATAGGAGGACCGACACTTATTAACACAAAGCTTTGTAAAGCACTAACAACCACCCCTCAAAGTTCATTGTCCATAAGTCCAAACAATAAGTATAAAAATCCGACAATCCAAAACGATAACGAGATCTCCCAGAAACGAAAAACAAGTTTGTTGAGTAGCCTAGTCCTTCCAACAATCTCAGCTTTTGCGTTTGTTAGATAAAAGGCATTCTGTCCTGCTGTATTCCAATGAGAAAAAATCATCCACAAGGTAGGCTAAGGGTCACGGTAATGCAGCATGCAGGAATCTATATAGGCCTACGCACAAAACGAATGAATGGATTATATCGGCCAAAACGAATGAATGGGTTGGGAGCAGGCATGGACTGGCCATAGGGCATACCGGGCAATGCCCGGTGGGCCGACGCATATTTGGGCCGAGCCTGTCAATTTAATAATAATAATAAAAAAAATATTAGGCTCATTTATATAGCGTACGGCCACAACGGCAGCGAATCGCGGCCCATTGGTTGACTGCCTTAATGGACATTGGGCTAGTCCAATGAAATCTCAGGGCCCTCCCTATCTCCCTCCCGGCCTCATCTCCCCCTTGACTGGAGTTCGACCGGAGTTTGAGACCGTCCGTATATGAAAATGTACGAAGACAAACCACAAAAGCGCAAGGGGGGCGCAGAGAAGTTGCGAGATAAAAGGCTAAAGCCTACAAAAATGTGCTAAAATTACAGAAATGTTTGCCACCACAAGTTCAAACAGGGCCGTCGACATATAGCAGGAGTGCAGGCTTCAGAGAGGCACATGCGAGTGTGCAACAGAGTTACACAGAGGAAGGAGTAGCTATTCAAATTGATTCGGAGGAGGAGGAAGAGGTGAGAGACGTGACCCAGCAGGGACAGATTGAGGAGGAGGTCAGAATAGCTACTGTGAGGCAGGTAAGAAGGAGCCGAAATGTTGGCTGAACTTTTTGGGCGCACAACGAACAATTAAAAGTTTGAAATCTGCGACTGCTTCTTCCCCTTGCTTCTTTTAGATGTATTAACCTGCCTACTATGTAGGATTCAGCACCCAGTTAAGCAAAACAAAGTTTTATAGTGTGAGCGCGTCTTTTTGTGTGGTTTCTGTGTAGGCCTACCCCTCTCGCATGCATTTGAATTGCGATACCCATTAAATTAACGAGTTGTCGGCTCGCCATCAACCTTCTGAAATCATAAGACAGTCACGATTGGTCGAAATTGTTGTCACTCTTGACGCAGTACAACAAGCAAACTATCACATTTCTTTGCGACAAGCAGACACCCATACACACAGACATGCAGTCAGACGCATGGAATGAAACAGGAATGGTGACAGCCCATGGAATTAACACTGAAAATGTTTTGGGATGTGTAGCCTATACATCTTCACTAAATAGTATCAAGGTGAATTGTTGGCTAAAACTGTGCAAATGCTCAACATAAATTATAGCAGGTTTTATTTAGTGAAGCATTTAATAGCATGAGTTTTGTGCACAACCTCATCCTTGCTGGTTTAAAGGTCACTCTAGTGTGTGTGTGTGTGTGTGTGTGTGTGTGTGTGTGTGTGTGTGTGTGTGTGTGTGTGTGTGTGTGTGTGTGTGTGTGTGTGTGTGTGTGTGTGTGTGTGTGTGTGTGTGTGTGTGTGTGTGTGAGAGAGAGAGAGAAAGAGTATAATAATAATTAATATTTTTTTAGCAAGGGTAGGCTAGCCTACTCGCTTCCATGCAGGCTACTGCGGTTTACTTAAATATTTTTTACAAACAAAACAGTGTGCACATATGTTTTATCGTGTAAATTATCATGGTGGGCCACTATGGCCAAAAATGCCCGGGCCGTTTTTTGGTCCCAGTCCAGCCCTGGTTGGGAGAGTCGTCTGGCTGTGTCAGCAGACTGCAGTCGGTCTCGAGGGGTTAAATAGCGCACGTACTTGAATTTTAATCTGAAGAAGACCAAATCAAATCAAAAAGGAAGGATTTCAAGTGTGCGAACCTTTTTCCATTTTTTTTATGATTTAGCCTACTCTTGTTCTGCACCTTGACCGGGGATGTGCACAAACTTTTTTACTACACTTGAATTTTAAACCAACTCTTCTCTAGCCTATATCCTATAAAAGAAGGATTTCAAGTGTGCGAACCTTTTTCCATTTTTTTTATGATTTAGCCTACTCTTGTTCTGCACCTTGACCGGGGATGTGCACAAACTTTTTTACTACACTTGAATTTTAAACCAACTCTTCTCTAGCCTATATCCTATAGCCATACTTTAATAATCAGATGTTATGCTCATTTTTGTAGGCTACACCTCACCGGCAAGCACGCACGCAAATGCTGCTTTTGCACATCTACAATATTGGCCAGGCTATATAGAATAGGCTTTTAGGACTGTATTTTGCCTTCGTGCAACTTTAGTTGTGCTCAATCTAAATTATTGTCAGTAAGGATAGGTCATATTCAGTGTTGGGTAGGTTACTTTAGAAATGTAATGTGTTACAGTTACAAGTTACCCTGTCTAAATTGTAATAGTAGTGTAACTATTTGAATTGCTTTTTCTGAGTAACGTAACTGATTACTTTTGATTACTTTTTGATTACTTTTCCGATTTTTTTTATGATATATATAGTCCCCAAATCCATGCGAAGATTTCGGCCTTGGTCTACAGGCTGCCGAGCAGTTCTATACAAGCGCAAAAGGCAGCAAGGGCATTCAATACATGAATTAGCATCATATTTTTTGTGAGGATAATATAATGATAATCATAACACGTTTACAGGCAGGCATGTAGGCCTACGCTGATGGCGCTGTAGACGTGATAGAGCATATCAGAAGGTCCCGTATCAAACTATGGCTGTGGAGGGAAACAGTTATTTTTACATACAATATTCTTTGCCAGGTTTAGCTGACAATATTGAGATGTAATTCAAATTGTAATTTTGAAAAATTTCAAAAGTACCTGTAATTGAATTACACATTTTTCTACAGTAACTGTAATATATTACTGTTACATTTATTTTGTAATTAAATTACGTAACTCAATTACATGTAATGCGTTACTCCCCAACACTGGTCATATTACCAAATGGCGAACCTCGAAAATTATTTAGGATATAGAGCCGTGTCCATTACGCATGCAGTTATTTTTTAGGCTATTGTTTTATTTGAGTGTTTTTGTCTACCATGGCAAACATAGTTGAAACGTTCGCTCTAAACTTAAGTATTTCCAATCGGCTTTCACAAAACCGATGAGGTCCAGATCTCAGTGGCCTCATAGCTGCCTACAGCCATGCATAGTAAGCCTAATGATAGCCTAATAGTTATGACATTAATAGCCTATTAATGACCTCATGTCGGAATGGCACGTTGTTTGAAAAAAAAAAGTTAAATAGGCCTAGGCCTACCGCCGAGTGGGGATATGTCGGAATGAACAGCGGATACCAGCTGGGTTGTAAAACATTACTGTATTCGTTGATCTTATCGATGCAGTCCTTGCGGCCACTTCTCCCCATCGTAGGAAACTTTCTGTGCTTGCTTGCCCTTCGATCCATCCCAGTTGGTGGTTTTGCACCTGTCCCTGAGTTATAGTCTATATGAGTAAGCGCTTATATGCTCTAACCGCATAATAAAAGAAGCACCTGCAGCAGTGCTTATGGCAAGGCTATTAACACCTGTCACTGAGCTATGGACAAGCAGTTATGCTCGAAAATTATCATAATAACAGACACACCTAATTGTATGTCTGTATGTTTAAACACATCAAATTAGGAAGCATTTCCGCCGCAACGTTTGCTTTCTTTTTCTGTCGGTCCGCGGTTGCTTGGTCAATTGCGCAGCAAATTATCAGATCACCGGACCTAATTTCACCCCATGTCTCGCGGACCAGCAGCAGTCTCCACGTTTCGCGGCCCATAGTTTGAGAAACGCTGCATTAAAGTGTCATTAGGTTGTAGGCTATATGTTTAGTGATTTCTTTGTGTGTTTTTCATTGTAGTGTGTGTGCATTGAGTAGTTCCTTAAAATACGGAACAAAGAGCGTCCCGTAGCCTATCTGTTCAATACGGAAGAAGACTAACTATTACTTATATATTTCTTATAACGAAACGCGAAGAAAAAATACGAGGACTGACCATCTCGTTTCTCCGCGTTTCCCCCAATACCATGGCGACAAAGAGAAATAAATATGATTTGACATTTAAGCTGATTGCTGACAAATTTGCCACACAATTCGGGAGAAGCAGCGGACAGGAGCGCCACCACAAGCAAGCACTTCTAGCCCAAATTAACATGGCAACGTTGCCTATGACTAAAGTGTCTAAGTAGGCTAGTCCTACTAATATTACATTTGATTGGTAGCATGTTTGTAGCGCGCCAGTTTACCCATCCCCTACATCTAAACAGCTTAGAATCAATCAAAGACTCAGCTGTGTCGGCGTTAGGCTGTAGGCGATTTTCTATAACCATTTTCATTCATTTCATCGTTTCTATAACCATTTTCATTGTCTTCATCATTTTGAAATGCGGGATGAAACTTTCTGCCACCTGGTGGTTGTTTGGGTACATTGCCTTAGGCTCGAAAAAAATCGGCTTGACGGCCTGCGGGATCTCTTCGGGAGTCCCGCGGGAGAAGGTGCATTCTCAACCCGTACCCACTGTACATCACCAAACCTGAATGATGTCAGCTGCATATGGGAGTAGAAGTACCTCATGTGGCCTAGCAAATTTCCTAACTTTTGATATGTGAACAATTCTTCTCTCGCAGTGTGAGAGGAATGGGCACGGTCTTCGAAAAAATGCCACTAAGCAGAAGAAAAGGAATCGCCAACGTCCTCGTCCAACACCTCAAGCAGTTTTCGGCCAAGTTCAGCGATTCAGGTATTTGACCACACTGTCGTACTTAACCTGAGTTTTGACAAAAGGTTTCCTGAGCCTTGCTAGAGCTTCCCATTTCCAAGGTTTTTTCAAAATTCCAGAAATGTTGGCACTTACCTCAGGCTTTGACCAAGGTTTTGTTTATTTTGTAGCCTGCAGACTTGACATCCAGACTGATGCCCAATGGCTAGAGGTCAACCTGGGTCCTTTCGCTAAAGAAGTAGAGTACTCTGCTTTGAAGGAGCTGAACATCACAGGAGTAAGAGACACCTTATTTGTACTTTCCAACTTTCCTGTCCACACCGCACGCCGCACCATTAAACAAAGTGGCGTTTTGCCATTTCAAGATTTAGCTGCGGGAACTTGCATGATTTTTTTTTCATCAATTATTATTTTGCTTCCACAGCTGGCAACTTTGGACTCCCTCTCACCAGAGCAGAAAGCTGAGCTGGTTCTGGATCCAAGCACTGGTGCTCTTGAGAATGTGACTGTCTTGACAGAAGTCTTTGTCAGCGTAACAACATCTCCAGAAGTTGAGCAGCTTGACGACTTCTTTCAGACTTTTGTCCTTTTCACAATACAGGTGAGGGTGTAGCAAGAAAGATCAATCTTGAGCTCTGCCCAAAATGACAGTGGCAACCAATATAGGTCTGTGTCTGTCCTCATCCCGAACTCATTTGTCTTTTTGCCTTTTAGCAAAACATCACCTACATTACAAACACTGCTGTGAGAGACACCATGCTCAACCTGACACTGACGGCCCTGGCTCCCAGATTCCCCACCTTCCAACCCAGCGACTTCACCTTGTGGTTCCAAGTCAATCTGGTTGTTCTGCTGGTCAGCATCCGTCCTGCGAGTCTGAATGTCATCCCCGCGGACATCAGCTGCGACTCTCTCAGAGCCATGTGAGACACTCATCCCTCTTTTTTCCCAAATTAATCAGAGGCCCTAACTCCAGGGTAAAGTTTTACTGAGGCAAATGAGAAAATGCGCAATCTCAAGCTGATGCATATGACATTTCCTTTGACCTAGAATCGAAGCTTTTGACGAATCTTTGAAGACACTGCCACCGGGTGTGTCAGCAGACCTCCAGTCAAGCAGAGACTACCTGGAACAGAAGTTGCCTCCAGGTATTAGATGCGCAACAAGCGATGTTATGATGACGTGTAGAGTATGAGATTCCTTCTCGGTATGACCGTGGCCTGCTCTCCTCTAAGCTTTGTCCTGTTTGTCTCCTCATACAGGCTGTACACCACCAACACCTCCAGTGGACGTGGTAAGTAGCATCTAAAAGAAAATCACACTGCACAAAATGCGCTCACATTGACTTCATCTATTTCCAAGTACCTTGTTATTTCAATGATTCAGTTGAGTTATGCTTTTTTCTCCTCCAGTGCGCAGAGACCGTGGTGGATGGTAAGTCCCTCTCTAGGGTGCCTTGCATTTGCCTAAAAAAAAAAAAAAGTAGCGTTTGTGTCTTAAAATGTAAAATTGCTTTGGTCCCTAAAATCCTTCTTCATGTGAATCTTGTTTTCTACAGAGGAGAGTCTTTGTGCCAACGCCAGCAGGTGAGTGAACCATTAGAGGCATAGGCAAGTTGTAGTCTGTGTAGTCAAGTTTCAGTAGTCTGTGTCAGACATGCCAGTAACGCGTTTTCTTTGTGCCACACAGCATCGCAGAGCAGGATCTCCTGGCCTCTGTGAACTCCACTGGGACGCCATGCAATTTCAGCATGGGAGACCTCGCATGCTCCTCGGTAGGCATGCACGGACATTGCCGGCAAATGCTTTGGGCAGTGATGGCAGGCATCATTTGGTGTTTTGGCATCCAACAGCTAAAGTTATGCTCGGGCCCGTTGTCAATAATCACACTTTTCTTGTCTTCCCTAAGCTGGAATCTCTATCTGTGGACGGCTTGGTTAAACTGCTGGAGTGCAAGCTTCCCAACAGCAACAGTTATCCCAAAGAAATCTGGAAGGCCTTCTTTGCCAAAGTGGCCGGCATTCTTGACGAAGCCCTTGTCCAATATTCTGGCAAGGTAGGTGTGGTTCTCCAGTCTTACCCAACTCTATAGCATCATTTGCAGACGTGGACATGAACAATGTTTTTTCCCCACTCTTTACAGGTCCAAAACCTCACTCTGTCCGTGCCCACGGTCCTCGAAGTGATACGGGAAGTCAAACTGAACAACTTGACTGAAACACAGTTGAACGACAAAGCCTTCATCAGCCAGTGGTTTAACATCAGACTGGGGCCATTTTTACCATCTGTGACCCCAAAGTTCCTGACATGCCTAACCAACCAGAGTTTCAGTTGTGAGACCTTCCAGGCTGTGTACGTACAGACACTCAATACTTAACGCCGCTTCAATGTTTCTCAAGAGCAAGGGGATCTTATCTGTTCCTCTGTCTTTCTCCATTCAGGGTGGCAGCTCTCAGCGAGCGGTCAGCAGCCATGAATGAGGAGCAAAAGAAAGCCATCTTCACTCGCTTCCTGTATCCGTTCCTGTCAAGAGGAGACTCATCAGGTTTGTGCTTGGGAAAAGATTTGTAGGCTTTGGCAAAAGGTTCATACTTGACCTGGTACTGTAATGTCTCTCAGGAGTAAGAGAACCTGCGTGGTAATCATCTTTCTTTGCTGCATTTGTTTCAGATCCTGGCTGCATTGCTGGTACCACGGGTAGCAAAGACTGGCTTCAGACCAACTTTGGCCAATTTTCGGTTTATGCGCCTCTGGAAGTTCTACAAACACTCAATGTGAACTTCTCCAGCGTAAGTTGCTTGTACTTTTTCCTGAATGTGCGCACAAAATCACCTGTTAGCTTCCCGGCCGAGCAGGCCTCTAACTGCTTTGCGTTGCCCGTTGCAGTTTGAGTCTCTGGAACTGCTGACACCATCCCAGGCAGCGCAGCTGACTCTGACGTCCGGAGCACTGAACGACTCCACCAAAATCGAGGCCGTCTTTCAGGTGCTGTTGGTGGGAGATGCTCTCGAAAATGTTGACGCTTTTCTGACCACGTTGAGCGCGGCTCCTGAGGTAACTTTCACCATCAAGTTAAGACGACAAAGGTTTCCAGCACACCACACTGGTGCCCTTCATAGGGGATATGAACGCTCATGTACTGTATGTCCTGTTCCCACAGATTCCAGATATTGCCATTCCTGTGAGAGACTTTGCCATGAACAGCACCTTCCAAGTCATCAGCGTCAATTTCCTCAATTTTGATGTAACAGCCTGGATCTCCTGGTTCCAAGTGAAACTCACTCCTATCCTCCCCAGTTTCACTCCAGTGATGCTGACTCAAACAACTGCACAGACAAACTGCACCAACTACCAAGTCATGTAAGCACGGTGCAATCTCTCTGATGGCTCTACATCATCAAACCTGAATGATGTCAGCTGCATATGGTAGTAGAAGTACCTCATGTGGCCTAGCAAATTTCCTAACTTTTGATATGTGAACAATTCTTCTCTCGCAGTGTGAAAGGAATGGGCACGGTCTTTGAAAAAATGCCACTAAGCAGAAGAAAAGGAATCGCCAAAGTCCTCGTCCAACACCTCAAGCAGTTTTCGGCCAAGTTCAGCGATTCAGGTACTTGACCACACTGTCGTACTTAACCTGGGTTTTGACAAAAGGTTTCCTGAGCCTTGCTAGAGTTTTCCCATTTCCAAGGTTTTTTCAAAATTCCAGAAATGGTGGCACTTACCTCAGGCTTTGACCAAGGTTTTGTTTATTTTGTAGCCTGCAGACTTGACATCCAGACTGATGCCCAATGGCTAGAGGTCAACCTGGGTCCTTTCGCTAAAGAAGTAGAGTACTCTGCTTTGAAGGAGCTGAACATCACAGGAGTAAGAGACACCTTATTTGTACTTTCCAACTTTCCTGTCCACACCGCACGCCGCACCATTAAACAAAGTGGCGTTTTGACATTTCAAGATTTAGCTGCGGGAACTTGCGTGAACTTTTTTTCATCAATTATTATTTTGCTTCCACAGCTGGCAACTTTGGACTCCCTCTCACCAGAGCAGAAAGCTGAGCTGGTTCTGGATCCAAGCACTGGTGCTCTTGAGAATGTGACTGTCTTGACAGAAGTCTTTGTCAGCGTAACAACATCTCCAGAAGTTGAGCAGCTTGACGACTTCTTTCAGACTTTTGTCATTTTCACAATACAGGTGAGGGTGTAGCAAGAAAGATCAATCTTGAGCACTGCCCAAAATGACAGTGGCAACCAATATAGGTCTGTGTCTGTCCTCATCCCGAACTCATTTGTCTTTTTGCCTTTTAGCAAAACATCACCTACATTACAAACACTGCTGTGAGAGACACCATGCTCAACCTGACACTGACGGCCCTGGCTCCCAGATTCCCCACCTTCCAACCCAGCGACTTCACCTTGTGGTTCCAAGTCAATCTTGTTGTTCTGCTGGTCAGCATCCGTCCTGCGAGTCTGAATGTCATCCCCGCGGACATCAGCTGCGACTCTCTCAGAGCCATGTGAGACACTCATCCCTCTTTTTTCCCAAATTAATCAGAGGCCCTAACTCCAGGGTAAAGTTTTACTGAGGCAAATGAGAAAATGCGCAATCTCAAGCTGATGCATATGACATTTCCTTTGACCTAGAATCGAAGCTTTTGACGAATCTTTGAAGACACTGCCACCGGGTGTGTCAGCAGACCTCCAGTCAAGCAGAGACTACCTGGAACAGAAGTTGCCTCCAGGTATTAGATGCGCAACAAGCGATGTTATGATGACGTGTAGAGTATGTGATTCCTTCTTGGTATGACCGTGGCCTGCTCTCCTCTAAGCTTTGTCCTGTTTGTCTCCTCATACAGGCTGTACACCACCAACACCTCCAGTGGACGTGGTAAGTAGCATTTAAAAGAAAATCACACTGCACAAAATGCGCTCACATTGACTTAATCTATTTCCAAGTACCTTGTTATTTCAATGATTCAGTTGAGTTATGCTTTTTTCTCCTCCAGTGCGCAGAGACCGTGGTGGATGGTAAGTCCCTCTCTAGGGTGCCTTGCATTTGCCTAAAAAAAAAAAAAAGTAGCGTTTGTCTTAAAATGTCAAATTGCTTTGGTCCCTAAAATCCTTCTTCATGTGAATCTTGTTTTCTACAGAGGAGAGTCTTTGTGCCAACGCCAGCAGGTGAGTGAACCATTAGAGGCATAGGCAAGTTGTAGTCTGTGTAGTCAAGTTTCAGTAGTCTGTGTCAGACATGCCAGTAACGCGTTTTCTTTGTGCCACACAGCATCGCAGAGCAGGATCTCCTGGCCTCTGTGAACTCCACTGGGACGCCATGCAATTTCAGCATGGGAGACCTCGCATGCTCCTCGGTAGGCATGCACGGACATTGCCGGCAAATGCTTTGGGCAGTGATGGCAGGCATCATTTGGTGTTTTGGCATCCAACAGCTAAAGTTATGCTCGGGCCCGTTGTCAATAATCACACTTTTCTTGTCTTCCCTAAGCTGGAATCTCTATCTGTGGACGGCTTGGTTAAACTGCTGGAGTGCAAGCTTCCCAACAGCAACAGTTATCCCAAAGAAATCTGGAAGGCCTTCTTTGCCAAAGTGGCCGGCATTCTTGACGAAGCCCTTGTCCAATATTCTGGCAAGGTAGGTGTGGTTCTCCAGTCTTACCCAACTCTATAGCATCATTTGCAGACGTGGACATGAACAATGTTTTTTCCCCACTCTTTACAGGTCCAAAACCTCACTCTGTCCGTGCCCACGGTCCTCGAAGTGATACGGGAAGTCAAACTGAACAACTTGACTGAAACACAGTTGAACGACAAAGCCTTCATCAGCCAGTGGTTTAACATCAGACTGGGGCCATTTTTACCATCTGTGACCCCAAAGTTCCTGACATGCCTAACCAACCAGAGTTTCAGTTGTGAGACCTTCCAGGCTGTGTACGTACAGACACTCAATACTTAACGCCGCTTCAATGTTTCTCAAGAGCAAGGGGATCTTATCTGTTCCTCTGTCTTTCTCCATTCAGGGTGGCAGCTCTCAGCGAGCGGTCAGCAGCCATGAATGAGGAGCAAAAGAAAGCCATCTTCACTCGCTTCCTGTATCCGTTCCTGTCAAGAGGAGACTCATCAGGTTTGTGCTTGGGAAAAGATTTGTAGGCTTTGGCAAAAGGTTCATACTTGACCTGGTACTGTAATGTCTCTCAGGAGTAAGAGAACCTGCGTGGTAATCATCTTTCTTTGCTGCATTTGTTTCAGATCCTGGCTGCATTGCTGGTACCACGGGTAGCAAAGACTGGCTTCAGACCAACTTTGGCCAATTTTCGGTTTATGCGCCTCTGGAAGTTCTACAAACACTCAATGTGAACTTCTCCAGCGTAAGTTGCTTGTACTTTTTCCTGAATGTGCGCACAAAATCACCTGTTAGCTTCCCGGCCGAGCAGGCCTCTAACTGCTTTGCGTTGCCCGTTGCAGTTTGAGTCTCTGGAACTGCTGACACCATCCCAGGCAGCGCAGCTGACTCTGACGTCCGGAGCACTGAACGACTCCACCAAAATCGAGGCCGTCTTTCAGGTGCTGTTGGTGGGAGATGCTCTCGAAAATGTTGACGCTTTTCTGACCACGTTGAGCGCGGCTCCTGAGGTAACTTTCACCATCAAGTTAAGACGACAAAGGTTTCCAGCACACCACACTGGTGCCCTTCATAGGGGATATGAACGCTCATGTACTGTATGTCCTGTTCCCACAGATTCCAGATATTGCCATTCCTGTGAGAGACTTTGCCATGAACAGCACCTTCCAAGTCATCAGCGTCAATTTCCTCAATTTTGATGTAACAGCCTGGATCTCCTGGTTCCAAGTGAAACTCACTCCTATCCTCCCCAGTTTCACTCCAGTGATGCTGACTCAAACAACTGCACAGACAAACTGCACCAACTACCAAGTCATGTAAGCACGGTGCAATCTCTCTGATGGCTCTACATCATCAAACCTGAATGATGTCAGCTGCATATGGTAGTAGAAGTACCTCATGTGGCCTAGCAAATTTCCTAACTTTTGATATGTGAACAATTCTTCTCTCGCAGTGTGAAAGGAATGGGCACGGTCTTTGAAAAAATGCCACTAAGCAGAAGAAAAGGAATCGCCAAAGTCCTCGTCCAACACCTCAAGCAGTTTTCGGCCAAGTTCAGCGATTCAGGTACTTGACCACACTGTCGTACTTAACCTGGGTTTTGACAAAAGGTTTCCTGAGCCTTGCTAGAGTTTTCCCATTTCCAAGGTTTTTTCAAAATTCCAGAAATGGTGGCACTTACCTCAGGCTTTGACCAAGGTTTTGTTTATTTTGTAGCCTGCAGACTTGACATCCAGACTGATGCCCAATGGCTAGAGGTCAACCTGGGTCCTTTCGCTAAAGAAGTAGAGTACTCTGCTTTGAAGGAGCTGAACATCACAGGAGTAAGAGACACCTTATTTGTACTTTCCAACTTTCCTGTCCACACCGCACGCCGCACCATTAAACAAAGTGGCGTTTTGACATTTCAAGATTTAGCTGCGGGAACTTGCGTGAACTTTTTTTCATCAATTATTATTTTGCTTCCACAGCTGGCAACTTTGGACTCCCTCTCACCAGAGCAGAAAGCTGAGCTGGTTCTGGATCCAAGCACTGGTGCTCTTGAGAATGTGACTGTCTTGACAGAAGTCTTTGTCAGCGTAACAACATCTCCAGAAGTTGAGCAGCTTGACGACTTCTTTCAGACTTTTGTCATTTTCACAATACAGGTGAGGGTGTAGCAAGAAAGATCAATCTTGAGCACTGCCCAAAATGACAGTGGCAACCAATATAGGTCTGTGTCTGTCCTCATCCCGAACTCATTTGTCTTTTTGCCTTTTAGCAAAACATCACCTACATTACAAACACTGCTGTGAGAGACACCATGCTCAACCTGACACTGACGGCCCTGGCTCCCAGATTCCCCACCTTCCAACCCAGCGACTTCACCTTGTGGTTCCAAGTCAATCTTGTTGTTCTGCTGGTCAGCATCCGTCCTGCGAGTCTGAATGTCATCCCCGCGGACATCAGCTGCGACTCTCTCAGAGCCATGTGAGACACTCATCCCTCTTTTTTCCCAAATTAATCAGAGGCCCTAACTCCAGGGTAAAGTTTTACTGAGGCAAATGAGAAAATGCGCAATCTCAAGCTGATGCATATGACATTTCCTTTGACCTAGAATCGAAGCTTTTGACGAATCTTTGAAGACACTGCCACCGGGTGTGTCAGCAGACCTCCAGTCAAGCAGAGACTACCTGGAACAGAAGTTGCCTCCAGGTATTAGATGCGCAACAAGCGATGTTATGATGACGTGTAGAGTATGTGATTCCTTCTTGGTATGACCGTGGCCTGCTCTCCTCTAAGCTTTGTCCTGTTTGTCTCCTCATACAGGCTGTACACCACCAACACCTCCAGTGGACGTGGTAAGTAGCATTTAAAAGAAAATCACACTGCACAAAATGCGCTCACATTGACTTAATCTATTTCCAAGTACCTTGTTATTTCAATGATTCAGTTGAGTTATGCTTTTTTCTCCTCCAGTGCGCAGAGACCGTGGTGGATGGTAAGTCCCTCTCTAGGGTGCCTTGCATTTGCCTAAAAAAAAAAAAAAGTAGCGTTTGTCTTAAAATGTCAAATTGCTTTGGTCCCTAAAATCCTTCTTCATGTGAATCTTGTTTTCTACAGAGGAGAGTCTTTGTGCCAACGCCAGCAGGTGAGTGAACCATTAGAGGCATAGGCAAGTTGTAGTCTGTGTAGTCAAGTTTCAGTAGTCTGTGTCAGACATGCCAGTAACGCGTTTTCTTTGTGCCACACAGCATCGCAGAGCAGGATCTCCTGGCCTCTGTGAACTCCACTGGGACGCCATGCAATTTCAGCATGGGAGACCTCGCATGCTCCTCGGTAGGCATGCACGGACATTGCCGGCAAATGCTTTGGGCAGTGATGGCAGGCATCATTTGGTGTTTTGGCATCCAACAGCTAAAGTTATGCTCGGGCCCGTTGTCAATAATCACACTTTTCTTGTCTTCCCTAAGCTGGAATCTCTATCTGTGGACGGCTTGGTTAAACTGCTGGAGTGCAAGCTTCCCAACAGCAACAGTTATCCCAAAGAAATCTGGAAGGCCTTCTTTGCCAAAGTGGCCGGCATTCTTGACGAAGCCCTTGTCCAATATTCTGGCAAGGTAGGTGTGGTTCTCCAGTCTTACCCAACTCTATAGCATCATTTGCAGACGTGGACATGAACAATGTTTTTTCCCCACTCTTTACAGGTCCAAAACCTCACTCTGTCCGTGCCCACGGTCCTCGAAGTGATACGGGAAGTCAAACTGAACAACTTGACTGAAACACAGTTGAACGACAAAGCCTTCATCAGCCAGTGGTTTAACATCAGACTGGGGCCATTTTTACCATCTGTGACCCCAAAGTTCCTGACATGCCTAACCAACCAGAGTTTCAGTTGTGAGACCTTCCAGGCTGTGTACGTACAGACACTCAATACTTAACGCCGCTTCAATGTTTCTCAAGAGCAAGGGGATCTTATCTGTTCCTCTGTCTTTCTCCATTCAGGGTGGCAGCTCTCAGCGAGCGGTCAGCAGCCATGAATGAGGAGCAAAAGAAAGCCATCTTCACTCGCTTCCTGTATCCGTTCCTGTCAAGAGGAGACTCATCAGGTTTGTGCTTGGGAAAAGATTTGTAGGCTTTGGCAAAAGGTTCATACTTGACCTGGTACTGTAATGTCTCTCAGGAGTAAGAGAACCTGCGTGGTAATCATCTTTCTTTGCTGCATTTGTTTCAGATCCTGGCTGCATTGCTGGTACCACGGGTAGCAAAGACTGGCTTCAGACCAACTTTGGCCAATTTTCGGTTTATGCGCCTCTGGAAGTTCTACAAACACTCAATGTGAACTTCTCCAGCGTAAGTTGCTTGTACTTTTTCCTGAATGTGCGCACAAAATCACCTGTTAGCTTCCCGGCCGAGCAGGCCTCTAACTGCTTTGCGTTGCCCGTTGCAGTTTGAGTCTCTGGAACTGCTGACACCATCCCAGGCAGCGCAGCTGACTCTGACGTCCGGAGCACTGAACGACTCCACCAAAATCGAGGCCGTCTTTCAGGTGCTGTTGGTGGGAGATGCTCTCGAAAATGTTGACGCTTTTCTGACCACGTTGAGCGCGGCTCCTGAGGTAACTTTCACCATCAAGTTAAGACGACAAAGGTTTCCAGCACACCACACTGGTGCCCTTCATAGGGGATATGAACGCTCATGTACTGTATGTCCTGTTCCCACAGATTCCAGATATTGCCATTCCTGTGAGAGACTTTGCCATGAACAGCACCTTCCAAGTCATCAGCGTCAATTTCCTCAATTTTGATGTAACAGCCTGGATCTCCTGGTTCCAAGTGAAACTCACTCCTATCCTCCCCAGTTTCACTCCAGTGATGCTGACTCAAACAACTGCACAGACAAACTGCACCAACTACCAAGTCATGTAAGCACGGTGCAATCTCTCTGATGGCTCTACATCATCAAACCTGAATGATGTCAGCTGCATATGGTAGTAGAAGTACCTCATGTGGCCTAGCAAATTTCCTAACTTTTGATATGTGAACAATTCTTCTCTCGCAGTGTGAAAGGAATGGGCACGGTCTTTGAAAAAATGCCACTAAGCAGAAGAAAAGGAATCGCCAAAGTCCTCGTCCAACACCTCAAGCAGTTTTCGGCCAAGTTCAGCGATTCAGGTACTTGACCACACTGTCGTACTTAACCTGGGTTTTGACAAAAGGTTTCCTGAGCCTTGCTAGAGTTTTCCCATTTCCAAGGTTTTTTCAAAATTCCAGAAATGGTGGCACTTACCTCAGGCTTTGACCAAGGTTTTGTTTATTTTGTAGCCTGCAGACTTGACATCCAGACTGATGCCCAATGGCTAGAGGTCAACCTGGGTCCTTTCGCTAAAGAAGTAGAGTACTCTGCTTTGAAGGAGCTGAACATCACAGGAGTAAGAGACACCTTATTTGTACTTTCCAACTTTCCTGTCCACACCGCACGCCGCACCATTAAACAAAGTGGCGTTTTGACATTTCAAGATTTAGCTGCGGGAACTTGCGTGAACTTTTTTTCATCAATTATTATTTTGCTTCCACAGCTGGCAACTTTGGACTCCCTCTCACCAGAGCAGAAAGCTGAGCTGGTTCTGGATCCAAGCACTGGTGCTCTTGAGAATGTGACTGTCTTGACAGAAGTCTTTGTCAGCGTAACAACATCTCCAGAAGTTGAGCAGCTTGACGACTTCTTTCAGACTTTTGTCATTTTCACAATACAGGTGAGGGTGTAGCAAGAAAGATCAATCTTGAGCACTGCCCAAAATGACAGTGGCAACCAATATAGGTCTGTGTCTGTCCTCATCCCGAACTCATTTGTCTTTTTGCCTTTTAGCAAAACATCACCTACATTACAAACACTGCTGTGAGAGACACCATGCTCAACCTGACACTGACGGCCCTGGCTCCCAGATTCCCCACCTTCCAACCCAGCGACTTCACCTTGTGGTTCCAAGTCAATCTTGTTGTTCTGCTGGTCAGCATCCGTCCTGCGAGTCTGAATGTCATCCCCGCGGACATCAGCTGCGACTCTCTCAGAGCCATGTGAGACACTCATCCCTCTTTTTTCCCAAATTAATCAGAGGCCCTAACTCCAGGGTAAAGTTTTACTGAGGCAAATGAGAAAATGCGCAATCTCAAGCTGATGCATATGACATTTCCTTTGACCTAGAATCGAAGCTTTTGACGAATCTTTGAAGACACTGCCACCGGGTGTGTCAGCAGACCTCCAGTCAAGCAGAGACTACCTGGAACAGAAGTTGCCTCCAGGTATTAGATGCGCAACAAGCGATGTTATGATGACGTGTAGAGTATGTGATTCCTTCTTGGTATGACCGTGGCCTGCTCTCCTCTAAGCTTTGTCCTGTTTGTCTCCTCATACAGGCTGTACACCACCAACACCTCCAGTGGACGTGGTAAGTAGCATTTAAAAGAAAATCACACTGCACAAAATGCGCTCACATTGACTTAATCTATTTCCAAGTACCTTGTTATTTCAATGATTCAGTTGAGTTATGCTTTTTTCTCCTCCAGTGCGCAGAGACCGTGGTGGATGGTAAGTCCCTCTCTAGGGTGCCTTGCATTTGCCTAAAAAAAAAAAAAAGTAGCGTTTGTCTTAAAATGTCAAATTGCTTTGGTCCCTAAAATCCTTCTTCATGTGAATCTTGTTTTCTACAGAGGAGAGTCTTTGTGCCAACGCCAGCAGGTGAGTGAACCATTAGAGGCATAGGCAAGTTGTAGTCTGTGTAGTCAAGTTTCAGTAGTCTGTGTCAGACATGCCAGTAACGCGTTTTCTTTGTGCCACACAGCATCGCAGAGCAGGATCTCCTGGCCTCTGTGAACTCCACTGGGACGCCATGCAATTTCAGCATGGGAGACCTCGCATGCTCCTCGGTAGGCATGCACGGACATTGCCGGCAAATGCTTTGGGCAGTGATGGCAGGCATCATTTGGTGTTTTGGCATCCAACAGCTAAAGTTATGCTCGGGCCCGTTGTCAATAATCACACTTTTCTTGTCTTCCCTAAGCTGGAATCTCTATCTGTGGACGGCTTGGTTAAACTGCTGGAGTGCAAGCTTCCCAACAGCAACAGTTATCCCAAAGAAATCTGGAAGGCCTTCTTTGCCAAAGTGGCCGGCATTCTTGACGAAGCCCTTGTCCAATATTCTGGCAAGGTAGGTGTGGTTCTCCAGTCTTACCCAACTCTATAGCATCATTTGCAGACGTGGACATGAACAATGTTTTTTCCCCACTCTTTACAGGTCCAAAACCTCACTCTGTCCGTGCCCACGGTCCTCGAAGTGATACGGGAAGTCAAACTGAACAACTTGACTGAAACACAGTTGAACGACAAAGCCTTCATCAGCCAGTGGTTTAACATCAGACTGGGGCCATTTTTACCATCTGTGACCCCAAAGTTCCTGACATGCCTAACCAACCAGAGTTTCAGTTGTGAGACCTTCCAGGCTGTGTACGTACAGACACTCAATACTTAACGCCGCTTCAATGTTTCTCAAGAGCAAGGGGATCTTATCTGTTCCTCTGTCTTTCTCCATTCAGGGTGGCAGCTCTCAGCGAGCGGTCAGCAGCCATGAATGAGGAGCAAAAGAAAGCCATCTTCACTCGCTTCCTGTATCCGTTCCTGTCAAGAGGAGACTCATCAGGTTTGTGCTTGGGAAAAGATTTGTAGGCTTTGGCAAAAGGTTCATACTTGACCTGGTACTGTAATGTCTCTCAGGAGTAAGAGAACCTGCGTGGTAATCATCTTTCTTTGCTGCATTTGTTTCAGATCCTGGCTGCATTGCTGGTACCACGGGTAGCAAAGACTGGCTTCAGACCAACTTTGGCCAATTTTCGGTTTATGCGCCTCTGGAAGTTCTACAAACACTCAATGTGAACTTCTCCAGCGTAAGTTGCTTGTACTTTTTCCTGAATGTGCGCACAAAATCACCTGTTAGCTTCCCGGCCGAGCAGGCCTCTAACTGCTTTGCGTTGCCCGTTGCAGTTTGAGTCTCTGGAACTGCTGACACCATCCCAGGCAGCGCAGCTGACTCTGACGTCCGGAGCACTGAACGACTCCACCAAAATCGAGGCCGTCTTTCAGGTGCTGTTGGTGGGAGATGCTCTCGAAAATGTTGACGCTTTTCTGACCACGTTGAGCGCGGCTCCTGAGGTAACTTTCACCATCAAGTTAAGACGACAAAGGTTTCCAGCACACCACACTGGTGCCCTTCATAGGGGATATGAACGCTCATGTACTGTATGTCCTGTTCCCACAGATTCCAGATATTGCCATTCCTGTGAGAGACTTTGCCATGAACAGCACCTTCCAAGTCATCAGCGTCAATTTCCTCAATTTTGATGTAACAGCCTGGATCTCCTGGTTCCAAGTGAAACTCACTCCTATCCTCCCCAGTTTCACTCCAGTGATGCTGACTCAAACAACTGCACAGACAAACTGCACCAACTACCAAGTCATGTAAGCACGGTGCAATCTCTCTGATGGCTCTACATCATCAAACCTGAATGATGTCAGCTGCATATGGTAGTAGAAGTACCTCATGTGGCCTAGCAAATTTCCTAACTTTTGATATGTGAACAATTCTTCTCTCGCAGTGTGAAAGGAATGGGCACGGTCTTTGAAAAAATGCCACTAAGCAGAAGAAAAGGAATCGCCAAAGTCCTCGTCCAACACCTCAAGCAGTTTTCGGCCAAGTTCAGCGATTCAGGTACTTGACCACACTGTCGTACTTAACCTGGGTTTTGACAAAAGGTTTCCTGAGCCTTGCTAGAGTTTTCCCATTTCCAAGGTTTTTTCAAAATTCCAGAAATGGTGGCACTTACCTCAGGCTTTGACCAAGGTTTTGTTTATTTTGTAGCCTGCAGACTTGACATCCAGACTGATGCCCAATGGCTAGAGGTCAACCTGGGTCCTTTCGCTAAAGAAGTAGAGTACTCTGCTTTGAAGGAGCTGAACATCACAGGAGTAAGAGACACCTTATTTGTACTTTCCAACTTTCCTGTCCACACCGCACGCCGCACCATTAAACAAAGTGGCGTTTTGACATTTCAAGATTTAGCTGCGGGAACTTGCGTGAACTTTTTTTCATCAATTATTATTTTGCTTCCACAGCTGGCAACTTTGGACTCCCTCTCACCAGAGCAGAAAGCTGAGCTGGTTCTGGATCCAAGCACTGGTGCTCTTGAGAATGTGACTGTCTTGACAGAAGTCTTTGTCAGCGTAACAACATCTCCAGAAGTTGAGCAGCTTGACGACTTCTTTCAGACTTTTGTCATTTTCACAATACAGGTGAGGGTGTAGCAAGAAAGATCAATCTTGAGCACTGCCCAAAATGACAGTGGCAACCAATATAGGTCTGTGTCTGTCCTCATCCCGAACTCATTTGTCTTTTTGCCTTTTAGCAAAACATCACCTACATTACAAACACTGCTGTGAGAGACACCATGCTCAACCTGACACTGACGGCCCTGGCTCCCAGATTCCCCACCTTCCAACCCAGCGACTTCACCTTGTGGTTCCAAGTCAATCTTGTTGTTCTGCTGGTCAGCATCCGTCCTGCGAGTCTGAATGTCATCCCCGCGGACATCAGCTGCGACTCTCTCAGAGCCATGTGAGACACTCATCCCTCTTTTTTCCCAAATTAATCAGAGGCCCTAACTCCAGGGTAAAGTTTTACTGAGGCAAATGAGAAAATGCGCAATCTCAAGCTGATGCATATGACATTTCCTTTGACCTAGAATCGAAGCTTTTGACGAATCTTTGAAGACACTGCCACCGGGTGTGTCAGCAGACCTCCAGTCAAGCAGAGACTACCTGGAACAGAAGTTGCCTCCAGGTATTAGATGCGCAACAAGCGATGTTATGATGACGTGTAGAGTATGTGATTCCTTCTTGGTATGACCGTGGCCTGCTCTCCTCTAAGCTTTGTCCTGTTTGTCTCCTCATACAGGCTGTACACCACCAACACCTCCAGTGGACGTGGTAAGTAGCATTTAAAAGAAAATCACACTGCACAAAATGCGCTCACATTGACTTAATCTATTTCCAAGTACCTTGTTATTTCAATGATTCAGTTGAGTTATGCTTTTTTCTCCTCCAGTGCGCAGAGACCGTGGTGGATGGTAAGTCCCTCTCTAGGGTGCCTTGCATTTGCCTAAAAAAAAAAAAAAGTAGCGTTTGTCTTAAAATGTCAAATTGCTTTGGTCCCTAAAATCCTTCTTCATGTGAATCTTGTTTTCTACAGAGGAGAGTCTTTGTGCCAACGCCAGCAGGTGAGTGAACCATTAGAGGCATAGGCAAGTTGTAGTCTGTGTAGTCAAGTTTCAGTAGTCTGTGTCAGACATGCCAGTAACGCGTTTTCTTTGTGCCACACAGCATCGCAGAGCAGGATCTCCTGGCCTCTGTGAACTCCACTGGGACGCCATGCAATTTCAGCATGGGAGACCTCGCATGCTCCTCGGTAGGCATGCACGGACATTGCCGGCAAATGCTTTGGGCAGTGATGGCAGGCATCATTTGGTGTTTTGGCATCCAACAGCTAAAGTTATGCTCGGGCCCGTTGTCAATAATCACACTTTTCTTGTCTTCCCTAAGCTGGAATCTCTATCTGTGGACGGCTTGGTTAAACTGCTGGAGTGCAAGCTTCCCAACAGCAACAGTTATCCCAAAGAAATCTGGAAGGCCTTCTTTGCCAAAGTGGCCGGCATTCTTGACGAAGCCCTTGTCCAATATTCTGGCAAGGTAGGTGTGGTTCTCCAGTCTTACCCAACTCTATAGCATCATTTGCAGACGTGGACATGAACAATGTTTTTTCCCCACTCTTTACAGGTCCAAAACCTCACTCTGTCCGTGCCCACGGTCCTCGAAGTGATACGGGAAGTCAAACTGAACAACTTGACTGAAACACAGTTGAACGACAAAGCCTTCATCAGCCAGTGGTTTAACATCAGACTGGGGCCATTTTTACCATCTGTGACCCCAAAGTTCCTGACATGCCTAACCAACCAGAGTTTCAGTTGTGAGACCTTCCAGGCTGTGTACGTACAGACACTCAATACTTAACGCCGCTTCAATGTTTCTCAAGAGCAAGGGGATCTTATCTGTTCCTCTGTCTTTCTCCATTCAGGGTGGCAGCTCTCAGCGAGCGGTCAGCAGCCATGAATGAGGAGCAAAAGAAAGCCATCTTCACTCGCTTCCTGTATCCGTTCCTGTCAAGAGGAGACTCATCAGGTTTGTGCTTGGGAAAAGATTTGTAGGCTTTGGCAAAAGGTTCATACTTGACCTGGTACTGTAATGTCTCTCAGGAGTAAGAGAACCTGCGTGGTAATCATCTTTCTTTGCTGCATTTGTTTCAGATCCTGGCTGCATTGCTGGTACCACGGGTAGCAAAGACTGGCTTCAGACCAACTTTGGCCAATTTTCGGTTTATGCGCCTCTGGAAGTTCTACAAACACTCAATGTGAACTTCTCCAGCGTAAGTTGCTTGTACTTTTTCCTGAATGTGCGCACAAAATCACCTGTTAGCTTCCCGGCCGAGCAGGCCTCTAACTGCTTTGCGTTGCTCGTTGCAGTTTGAGTCTCTGGAACTGCTGACACCATCCCAGGCAGCGCAGCTGACTCTGACGTCCGGAGCACTGAACGACTCCACCAAAATCGAGGCCGTCTTTCAGGTGCTGTTGGTGGGAGATGCTCTCGAAAATGTTGACGCTTTTCTGACCACGTTGAGCGCGGCTCCTGAGGTAACTTTCACCATCAAGTTAAGACGACAAAGATTTCCAGCACACCACACTGGTGCCCTTCATAGGGGATATGAACGCTCATGTACTGTATGTCCTGTTCCCACAGATTCCAGATATTGCCATTCCTGTGAGAGACTTTGCCATGAACAGCACCTTCCAAGTCATCAGCGTCAATTTCCTCAATTTTGATGTAACAGCCTGGATCTCCTGGTTCCAAGTGAAACTCACTCCTATCCTCCCCAGTTTCACTCCAGTGATGCTGACTCAAACAACTGCACAGACAAACTGCACCAACTACCAAGTCATGTAAGCACGGTGCAATCTCTCTGATGGCTCTACATCATCAAACCTGAATGATGTCAGCTGCATATGGTAGTAGAAGTACCTCATGTGGCCTAGCAAATTTCCTAACTTTTGATATGTGAACAATTCTTCTCTCGCAGTGTGAAAGGAATGGGCACGGTCTTTGAAAAAATGCCACTAAGCAGAAGAAAAGGAATCGCCAAAGTCCTCGTCCAACACCTCAAGCAGTTTTCGGCCAAGTTCAGCGATTCAGGTACTTGACCACACTGTCGTACTTAACCTGGGTTTTGACAAAAGGTTTCCTGAGCCTTGCTAGAGTTTTCCCATTTCCAAGGTTTTTTCAAAATTCCAGAAATGTTGGCACTTACCTCAGGCTTTGACCAAGGTTTTGTTTATTTTGTAGCCTGCAGACTTGACATCCAGACTGATGCCCAATGGCTAGAGGTCAACCTGGGTCCTTTCGCTAAAGAAGTAGAGTACTCTGCTTTGAAGGAGCTGAACATCACAGGAGTAAGAGACACCTTATTTGTACTTTCCAACTTTCCTGTCCACACCGCACGCCGCACCATTAAACAAAGTGGCGTTTTGCCATTTCAAGATTTAGCTGCGGGAACTTGCATGATTTTTTTTTCATCAATTATTATTTTGCTTCCACAGCTGGCAACTTTGGACTCCCTCTCACCAGAGCAGAAAGCTGAGCTGGTTCTGGATCCAAGCACTGGTGCTCTTGAGAATGTGACTGTCTTGACAGAAGTCTTTGTCAGCGTAACAACATCTCCAGAAGTTGAGCAGCTTGACGACTTCTTTCAGACTTTTGTCCTTTTCACAATACAGGTGAGGGTGTAGCAAGAAAGATCAATCTTGAGCTCTGCCCAAAATGACAGTGGCAACCAATATAGGTCTGTGTCTGTCCTCATCCCGAACTCATTTGTCTTTTTGCCTTTTAGCAAAACATCACCTACATTACAAACACTGCTGTGAGAGACACCATGCTCAACCTGACACTGACGGCCCTGGCTCCCAGATTCCCCACCTTCCAACCCAGCGACTTCACCTTGTGGTTCCAAGTCAATCTGGTTGTTCTGCTGGTCAGCATCCGTCCTGCGAGTCTGAATGTCATCCCCGCGGACATCAGCTGCGACTCTCTCAGAGCCATGTGAGACACTCATCCCTCTTTTTTCCCAAATTAATCAGAGGCCCTAACTCCAGGGTAAAGTTTTACTGAGGCAAATGAGAAAATGCGCAATCTCAAGCTGATGCATATGACATTTCCTTTGACCTAGAATCGAAGCTTTTGACGAATCTTTGAAGACACTGCCACCGGGTGTGTCAGCAGACCTCCAGTCAAGCAGAGACTACCTGGAACAGAAGTTGCCTCCAGGTATTAGATGCGCAACAAGCGATGTTATGATGACGTGTAGAGTATGTGATTCCTTCTTGGTATGACCGTGGCCTGCTCTCCTCTAAGCTTTGTCCTGTTTGTCTCCTCATACAGGCTGTACACCACCAACACCTCCAGTGGACGTGGTAAGTAGCATTTAAAAGAAAATCACACTGCACAAAATGCGCTCACATTGACTTCATCTATTTCCAAGTACCTTGTTATTTCAATGATTCAGTTGAGTTATGCTTTTTTCTCCTCCAGTGCGCAGAGACCGTGGTGGATGGTAAGTCCCTCTCTAGGGTGCCTTGCATTTGCCTAAAAAAAAAAAAAAGTAGCGTTTGTCTTAAAATGTCAAATTGCTTTGGTCCCTAAAATCCTTCTTCATGTGAATCTTGTTTTCTACAGAGGAGAGTCTTTGTGCCAACGCCAGCAGGTGAGTGAACCATTAGAGGCATAGGCAAGTTGTAGTCTGTGTAGTCAAGTTTCAGTAGTCTGTGTCAGACATGCCAGTAACGCGTTTTCTTTGTGCCACACAGCATCGCAGAGCAGGATCTCCTGGCCTCTGTGAACTCCACTGGGACGCCATGCAATTTCAGCATGGGAGACCTCGCATGCTCCTCGGTAGGCATGCACGGACATTGCCGGCAAATGCTTTGGGCAGTGATGGCAGGCATCATTTGGTGTTTTGGCATCCAACAGCTAAAGTTATGCTCGGGCCCGTTGTCAATAATCACACTTTTCTTGTCTTCCCTAAGCTGGAATCTCTATCTGTGGACGGCTTGGTTAAACTGCTGGAGTGCAAGCTTCCCAACAGCAACAGTTATCCCAAAGAAATCTGGAAGGCCTTCTTTGCCAAAGTGGCCGGCATTCTTGACGAAGCCCTTGTCCAATATTCTGGCAAGGTAGGTGTGGTTCTCCAGTCTTACCCAACTCTATAGCATCATTTGCAGACGTGGACATGAACAATGTTTTTTCCCCACTCTTTACAGGTCCAAAACCTCACTCTGTCCGTGCCCACGGTCCTCGAAGTGATACGGGAAGTCAAACTGAACAACTTGACTGAAACACAGTTGAACGACAAAGCCTTCATCAGCCAGTGGTTTAACATCAGACTGGGGCCATTTTTACCATCTGTGACCCCAAAGTTCCTGACATGCCTAACCAACCAGAGTTTCAGTTGTGAGACCTTCCAGGCTGTGTACGTACAGACACTCAATACTTAACGCCGCTTCAATGTTTCTCAAGAGCAAGGGGATCTTATCTGTTCCTCTGTCTTTCTCCATTCAGGGTGGCAGCTCTCAGCGAGCGGTCAGCAGCCATGAATGAGGAGCAAAAGAAAGCCATCTTCACTCGCTTCCTGTATCCGTTCCTGTCAAGAGGAGACTCATCAGGTTTGTGCTTGGGAAAAGATTTGTAGGCTTTGGCAAAAGGTTCATACTTGACCTGGTACTGTAATGTCTCTCAGGAGTAAGAGAACCTGCGTGGTAATCATCTTTCTTTGCTGCATTTGTTTCAGATCCTGGCTGCATTGCTGGTACCACGGGTAGCAAAGACTGGCTTCAGACCAACTTTGGCCAATTTTCGGTTTATGCGCCTCTGGAAATTCTACAAACACTCAATGTGAACTTCTCCAGCGTAAGTTGCTTGTACTTTTTCCTGAATGTGCGCACAAAATCACCTGTTAGCTTCCCGGCCGAGCAGGCCTCTAACTGCTTTGCGTTGCCCGTTGCAGTTTGAGTCTCTGGAACTGCTGACACCATCCCAGGCAGCGCAGCTGACTCTGACGTCCGGAGCACTGAACGACTCCACCAAAATCGAGGCCGTCTTTCAGGTCCTGTTGGTGGGAGATGCTCTCGAAAATGTTGACGCGTTTCTGACCACGCTGAGCGCGGCTCCTGAGGTAACTTTCACCATCAAGTTAAGACGACAAAGATTTCCAGCACACCACACTGGTGCCCTTCATAGGGGATATGAACGCTCATGTACTGTATCCTGTTCCCACAGATTCCAGATATTGCCATTCCTGTGAGAGACTTTGCCATGAACAGCACCTTCCAAGTCATCAGCGTCAATTTCTTCAACTTTGATGTAACAGCCTGGATCTCCTGGTTCCAAGTGAAACTCACTCCTATCCTCCCCAGTTTCACTCCAGTGATGCTGACTCAAACAACTGCACAGGCAAACTGCACCAACTACCAAGTCATGTAAGCACGGTGCAATCTCTCTGATGGCTCTACATCACCAAACCTGAATGATGTCAGCTGCATATGGGAGTAGAAGTACCTCATGTGGCCTAGCAAATTTCCTAACTTTTGATATGTGAACAATTCTTCTCTCGCAGTGTGAGAGGAATGGGCACGGTCTTCGAAAAAATGCCACTAAGCAGAAGAAAAGGAATCGCCAACGTCCTCGTCCAACACCTCAAGCAGTTTTCGGCCAAGTTCAGCGATTCAGGTATTTGACCACACTGTCGTACTTAACCTGAGTTTTGACAAAAGGTTTCCTGAGCCTTGCTAGAGCTTCCCATTTCCAAGGTTTTTTCAAAATTCCAGAAATGTTGGCACTTACCTCAGGCTTTGACCAAGGTTTTGTTTATTTTGTAGCCTGCAGACTTGACATCCAGACTGATGCCCAATGGCTAGAGGTCAACCTGGGTCCTTTCGCTAAAGAAGTAGAGTACTCTGCTTTGAAGGAGCTGAACATCACAGGAGTAAGAGACACCTTATTTGTACTTTCCAACTTTCCTGTCCACACCGCACGCCGCACCATTAAACAAAGTGGCGTTTTGCCATTTCAAGATTTAGCTGCGGGAACTTGCATGATTTTTTTTTCATCAATTATTATTTTGCTTCCACAGCTGGCAACTTTGGACTCCCTCTCACCAGAGCAGAAAGCTGAGCTGGTTCTGGATCCAAGCACTGGTGCTCTTGAGAATGTGACTGTCTTGACAGAAGTCTTTGTCAGCGTAACAACATCTCCAGAAGTTGAGCAGCTTGACGACTTCTTTCAGACTTTTGTCATTTTCACAATACAGGTGAGGGTGTAGCAAGAAAGATCAATCTTGAGCTCTGCCCAAAATGACAGTGGCAACCAATATAGGTCTGTGTCTGTCCTCATCCCGAACTCATTTGTCTTTTTGCCTTTTAGCAAAACATCACCTACATTACAAACACTGCTGTGAGAGACACCATGCTCAACCTGACACTGACGGCCCTGGCTCCCAGATTCCCCACCTTCCAACCCAGCGACTTCACCTTGTGGTTCCAAGTCAATCTGGTTGTTCTGCTGGTCAGCATCCGTCCTGCGAGTCTGAATGTCATCCCCGCGGACATCAGCTGCGACTCTCTCAGAGCCATGTGAGACACTCATCCCTCTTTTTTCCCAAATTAATCAGAGGCCCTAACTCCAGGGTAAAGTTTTACTGAGGCAAATGAGAAAATGCGCAATCTCAAGCTGATGCATATGACATTTCCTTTGACCTAGAATCGAAGCTTTTGACGAATCTTTGAAGACACTGCCACCGGGTGTGTCAGCAGACCTCCAGTCAAGCAGAGACTACCTGGAACAGAAGTTGCCTCCAGGTATTAGATGCGCAACAAGCGATGTTATGATGACGTGTAGAGTATGAGATTCCTTCTCGGTATGACCGTGGCCTGCTCTCCTCTAAGCTTTGTCCTGTTTGTCTCCTCATACAGGCTGTACACCACCAACACCTCCAGTGGACGTGGTAAGTAGCATCTAAAAGAAAATCACACTGCACAAAATGCGCTCACATTGACTTCATCTATTTCCAAGTACCTTGTTATTTCAATGATTCAGTTGAGTTATGCTTTTTTCTCCTCCAGTGCGCAGAGACCGTGGTGGATGGTAAGTCCCTCTCTAGGGTGCCTTGCATTTGCCTAAAAAAAAAAAAAAGTAGCGTTTGTCTTAAAATGTCAAATTGCTTTGGTCCCTAAAATCCTTCTTCATGTGAATCTTGTTTTCTACAGAGGAGAGTCTTTGTGCCAACGCCAGCAGGTGAGTGAACCATTAGAGGCATAGGCAAGTTGTAGTCTGTGTAGTCAAGTTTCAGTAGTCTGTGTCAGACATGCCAGTAACGCGTTTTCTTTGTGCCACACAGCATCGCAGAGCAGGATCTCTTGGCCTCTGTGAACTCCACTGGGACGCCATGCAATTTCAGCATGGGAGACCTCGCATGCTCCTCGGTAGGCATGCACGGACATTGCCGGCAAATGCTTTGGGCAGTGATGGCAGGCATCATTTGGTGTTTTGGCATCCAACAGCTAAAGTTATGCTCGGGCCCGTTGTCAATAATCACACTTTTCTTGTCTTCCCTAAGCTGGAATCTCTATCTGTGGACGGCTTGGTTAAACTGCTGGAGTGCAAGCTTCCCAACAGCAACAGTTATCCCAAAGAAATCTGGAAGGCCTTCTTTGCCAAAGTGGCCGGCATTCTTGACGAAGCCCTTGTCCAATATTCTGGCAAGGTAGGTGTGGTTCTCCAGTCTTACCCAACTCTATAGCATCATTTGCAGACGTGGACATGAACAATGTTTTTTCCCCACTCTTTACAGGTCCAAAACCTCACTCTGTCCGTGCCCACGGTCCTCGAAGTGATACGGGAAGTCAAACTGAACAACTTGACTGAAACACAGTTGAACGACAAAGCCTTCATCAGCCAGTGGTTTAACATCAGACTGGGGCCATTTTTACCATCTGTGACCCCAAAGTTCCTGACATGCCTAACCAACCAGAGTTTCAGTTGTGAGACCTTCCAGGCTGTGTACGTACAGACACTCAATACTTAACGCCGCTTCAATGTTTCTCAAGAGCAAGGGGATCTTATCTGTTCCTCTGTCTTTCTCCATTCAGGGTGGCAGCTCTCAGCGAGCGGTCAGCAGCCATGAATGAGGAGCAAAAGAAAGCCATCTTCACTCGCTTCCTGTATCCGTTCCTGTCAAGAGGAGACTCATCAGGTTTGTGCTTGGGAAAAGATTTGTAGGCTTTGGCAAAAGGTTCATACTTGACCTGGTACTGTAATGTCTCTCAGGAGTAAGAGAACCTGCGTGGTAATCATCTTTCTTTGCTGCATTTGTTTCAGATCCTGGCTGCATTGCTGGTACCACGGGTAGCAAAGACTGGCTTCAGACCAACTTTGGCCAATTTTCGGTTTATGCGCCTCTGGAAGTTCTACAAACACTCAATGTGAACTTCTCCAGCGTAAGTTGCTTGTACTTTTTCCTGAATGTGCGCACAAAATCACCTGTTAGCTTCCCGGCCGAGCAGGCCTCTAACTGCTTTGCGTTGCCCGTTGCAGTTTGAGTCTCTGGAACTGCTGACACCATCCCAGGCAGCGCAGCTGACTCTGACGTCCGGAGCACTGAACGACTCCACCAAAATCGAGGCCGTCTTTCAGGTCCTGTTGGTGGGAGATGCTCTCGAAAATGTTGACGCTTTTCTGACCACGCTGAGCGCGGCTCCTGAGGTAACTTTCACCATCAAGTTAAGACGACAAAGATTTCCAGCACACCACACTGGTGCCCTTCATAGGGGATATGAACGCTCATGTACTGTATGTCCTGTTCCCACAGATTCCAGATATTGCCATTCCTGTGAGAGACTTTGCCATGAACAGCACCTTCCAAGTCATCAGCGTCAATTTCTTCAACTTTGATGTAACAGCCTGGATCTCCTGGTTCCAAGTGAAACTCACTCCTATCCTCCCCAGTTTCACTCCAGTGATGCTGACTCAAACAACTGCACAGGCAAACTGCACCAACTACCAAGTCATGTAAGCACGGTGCAATCTCTCTGATGGCTCTACATCATCAAACCTGAATGATGTCAGCTGCATATGGGAGTAGAAGTACCTCATGTGGCCTAGCAAATTTCCTAACTTTTGATATGTGAACAATTCTTCTCTCGCAGTGTGAAAGGAATGGGCACGGTCTTCGAAAAAATGCCACTAAGCAGAAGAAAAGGAATCGCCAACGTCCTCGTCCAACACCTCAAGCAGTTTTCGGCCAAGTTCAGCGATTCAGGTATTTGACCACACTGTCGTACTTAACCTGGGTTTTGACAAAAGGTTTCCTGAGCCTTGCTAGAGCTTCCCATTTCCAAGGTTTTTTCAAAATTCCAGAAATGGTGGCACTTACCTCAGGCTTTGACCAAGGTTTTGTTTATTTTGTAGCCTGCAGACTTGACATCCAGACTGATGCCCAATGGCTAGAGGTCAACCTGGGTCCTTTCGCTAAAGAAGTAGAGTACTCTGCTTTGAAGGAGCTGAACATCACAGGAGTAAGAGACACCTTATTTGTACTTTCCAACTTTCCTGTCCACACCGCACGCCGCACCATTAAACAAAGTGGCGTTTTGCCATTTCAAGATTTAGCTGCGGGAACTTGCGTGAACTTTTTTTCATCAATTATTATTTTGCTTCCACAGCTGGCAACTTTGGACTCCCTCTCACCAGAGCAGAAAGCTGAGCTGGTTCTGGATCCAAGCACTGGTGCTCTTGAGAATGTGACTGTCTTGACAGAAGTCTTTGTCAGCGTAACAACATCTCCAGAAGTTGAGCAGCTTGACGACTTCTTTCAGACTTTTGTCATTTTCACAATACAGGTGAGGGTGTAGCAAGAAAGATCAATCTTGAGCACTGCCCAAAATGACAGTGGCAACCAATATAGGTCTGTGTCTGTCCTCATCCCGAACTCATTTGTCTTTTTGCCTTTTAGCAAAACATCACCTACATTACAAACACTGCTGTGAGAGACACCATGCTCAACCTGACACTGACGGCCCTGGCTCCCAGATTCCCCAACTTCCAACCCAGCGACTTCACCTTGTGGTTCCAAGTCAATCTGGCTGTTCTGCTGGTCAGCATCCGTCCTGCGAGTCTGAATGTCATCCCCGCGGACATCAGCTGCGACTCTCTCAGAGCCATGTGAGACACTCATCCCTCTTTTTCCCCAAATGAATCAGAGGCCCTAACTCCAGGGTAAAGTTTTACTGAGGCAAATGAGAAAATGCGCAATCTCAAGCTGATGCATATGACATTTCCTTTGACCTAGAATCGAAGCTTTTGACGAATCTTTGAAGACACTGCCACCGGGTGTGTCAGCAGACCTCCAGTCAAGCAGAGACTACCTGGAACAGAAGTTGCCTCCAGGTATTAGATGCGCAACAAGCGATGTTATGATGACGTGTAGAGTATGTGATTCCTTCTTGGTATGACCGTGGCCTGCTCTCCTCTAAGCTTTGTCCTGTTTGTCTCCTCATACAGGCTGTACACCACCAACACCTCCAGTGGACGTGGTAAGTAGCATCTAAAAGAAAATCACACTGCACAAAATGCGCTCACATTGACTTAATCTATTTCCAAGTACCTTGTTATTTCAATGATTCAGTTGAGTTATGCTTTTTTCTCCTCCAGTGCGCAGAGACCGTGGTGGATGGTAAGTCCCTCTCTAGGGTGCCTTGCATTTGCCAAAAAAAAAAAAAGTAGCGTTTGTCTTAAAATGTAAAATTGCTTTGGTCCATAAAATCCTTCTTCATGTGAATCTTGTTTTCTACAGAGGAGAGTCTTTGTGCCAACGCCAGCAGGTGAGTGAACCATTAGAGGCATAGGCAAGTTGTAGTCGGTGTAGTCAAGTTTCAGTAGTCTGTGTCAGACATGCCAGTAACGCGTTTTCTTTGTGCCACACAGCATCGCAGAGCAGGATCTCCTGGCCTCTGTGAACTCCACTGGGACGCCATGCAATTTCAGCATGGGAGACCTCGCATGCTCCTCGGTAGGCATGCACGGACATTGCCGGCAAATGCTTTGGGCGGTGATGGCAGGCATCATTTGGTGTTTTGGCATCCAACAGCTAAAGTTATGCTCGGGCCCGTTGTCAATAATCACACTTTTCTTGTCTTCCCTTAGCTGGAATCTCTATCTGTGGACGGCTTGGTTAAACTGCTGGAGTGCAAGCTTCCCGACAGCAACAGTTATCCCAAAGAAATCTGGAAGGCCTTCTTTGCCAAAGTGGCCGGCATTCTTGACGAAGCCCTTGTCCAATATTCTGGCAAGGTAGGTGTGGTTCTCCAGTCTTACCCAACTCTATAGCATCATTTGCAGACGTGGACATGAACAATGTTTTTTCCCCACTCTTTACAGGTCCAAAACCTCACTCTGTCCGTGCCCACGGTCCTCGAAGTGATACGGGAAGTCAAACTGAACAACTTGACTGAAACACAGTTGAACGACAAAGCCTTCATCAGCCAGTGGTTTAACATCAGACTGGGGCCATTTTTACCATCTGTGACCCCAAAGTTCCTGACATGCCTAACCAACCAGAGTTTCAGTTGTGAGACCTTCCAGGCTGTGTACGTACAGACACTCAATACTTAACGCCGCTTCAATGTTTCTCAAGAGCAAGGGGATCTTATCTGTTCCTCTGTCTTTCTCCATTCAGGGTGGCAGCTCTCAGCGAGCGGTCAGCAGCCATGAATGAGGAGCAAAAGAAAGCCATCTTCACTCGCTTCCTGTATCCGTTCCTGTCAAGAGGAGACTCATCAGGTTTGTGCTTGGGAAAAGATTTGTAGGCTTTGGCAAAAGGTTCATACTTGACCTGGTACTGTAATGTCTCTCAGGAGTAAGAGAACCTGCGTGGTAATCATCTTTCTTTGCTGCATTTGTTTCAGATCCTGGCTGCATTGCTGGTACCACAGGTAGCAAAGACTGGCTTCAGACCAACTTTGGCCAATTTTCGGTTTATGCGCCTCTGGAAGTTCTACAAACACTCAATGTGAACTTCTCCAGCGTAAGTTGCTTGTACTTTTTCCTGAATGTGCGCACAAAATCACCTGTTAGCTTCCCTGCCGAGCAGGCCTCTAACTGCTTTGCGTTGCCCGTTGCAGTTTGAGTCTCTGGAACTGCTGACACCATCCCAGGCAGCGCAGCTGACTCTGACGTCCGGAGCACTGAACGACTCCACCAAAATCGAGGCCGTCTTTCAGGTCCTGTTGGTGGGAGATGCTCTCGAAAATGTTGACGCGTTTCTGACCACGCTGAGCGCGGCTCCTGAGGTAACTTTCACCATCAAGTTAAGACGACAAAGATTTTCAGCACACCACACTGGTGCCCTTCATAGGGGATATGAACGCTCATGTACTGTATGTCCTGTTCCCACAGATTCCAGATATTGCCATTCCTGTGAGAGACTTTGCCATGAACAGCACCTTCCAAGTCATCAGCGTCAATTTCTTCAACTTTGATGTAACAGCCTGGATCTCCTGGTTCCAAGTGAAACTCACTCCTATCCTCCCCAGTTTCACTCCAGTGATGCTGACTCAAACAACTGCACAGGCAAACTGCACCAACTACCAAGTCATGTAAGCACGGTGCAATCTCTCTGATGGCTCTACATCATCAAACCTGAATGATGTCAGCTGCATATGGGAGTAGAAGTACCTCATGTGGCCTAGCAAATTTCCTAACTTTTGATATGTGAACAATTCTTCTCTCGCAGTGTGAAAGGAATGGGCACGGTCTTCGAAAAAATGCCACTAAGCAGAAGAAAAGGAATCGCCAACGTCCTCGTCCAACACCTCAAGCAGTTTTCGGCCAAGTTCAGCGATTCAGGTATTTGACCACACTGTCGTACTTAACCTGGGTTTTGACAAAAGGTTTCCTGAGCCTTGCTAGAGCTTCCCATTTCCAAGGTTTTTTCAAAATTCCAGAAATGGTGGCACTTACCTCAGGCTTTGACCAAGGTTTTGTTTATTTTGTAGCCTGCAGACTTGACATCCAGACTGATGCCCAATGGCTAGAGGTCAACCTGGGTCCTTTCGCTAAAGAAGTAGAGTACTCTGCTTTGAAGGAGCTGAACATCACAGGAGTAAGAGACACCTTATTTGTACTTTCCAACTTTCCTGTCCACACCGCACGCCGCACCATTAAACAAAGTGGCGTTTTGCCATTTCAAGATTTAGCTGCGGGAACTTGCGTGAACTTTTTTTCATCAATTATTATTTTGCTTCCACAGCTGGCAACTTTGGACTCCCTCTCACCAGAGCAGAAAGCTGAGCTGGTTCTGGATCCAAGCACTGGTGCTCTTGAGAATGTGACTGTCTTGACAGAAGTCTTTGTCAGCGTAACAACATCTCCAGAAGTTGAGCAGCTTGACGACTTCTTTCAGACTTTTGTCATTTTCACAATACAGGTGAGGGTGTAGCAAGAAAGATCAATCTTGAGCACTGCCCAAAATGACAGTGGCAACCAATATAGGTCTGTGTCTGTCCTCATCCCGAACTCATTTGTCTTTTTGCCTTTTAGCAAAACATCACCTACATTACAAACACTGCTGTGAGAGACACCATGCTCAACCTGACACTGACGGCCCTGGCTCCCAGATTCCCCAACTTCCAACCCAGCGACTTCACCTTGTGGTTCCAAGTCAATCTGGCTGTTCTGCTGGTCAGCATCCGTCCTGCGAGTCTGAATGTCATCCCCGCGGACATCAGCTGCGACTCTCTCAGAGCCATGTGAGACACTCATCCCTCTTTTTCCCCAAATGAATCAGAGGCCCTAACTCCAGGGTAAAGTTTTACTGAGGCAAATGAGAAAATGCGCAATCTCAAGCTGATGCATATGACATTTCCTTTGACCTAGAATCGAAGCTTTTGACGAATCTTTGAAGACACTGCCACCGGGTGTGTCAGCAGACCTCCAGTCAAGCAGAGACTACCTGGAACAGAAGTTGCCTCCAGGTATTAGATGCGCAACAAGCGATGTTATGATGACGTGTAGAGTATGTGATTCCTTCTTGGTATGACCGTGGCCTGCTCTCCTCTAAGCTTTGTCCTGTTTGTCTCCTCATACAGGCTGTACACCACCAACACCTCCAGTGGACGTGGTAAGTAGCATCTAAAAGAAAATCACACTGCACAAAATGCGCTCACATTGACTTAATCTATTTCCAAGTACCTTGTTATTTCAATGATTCAGTTGAGTTATGCTTTTTTCTCCTCCAGTGCGCAGAGACCGTGGTGGATGGTAAGTCCCTCTCTAGGGTGCCTTGCATTTGCCAAAAAAAAAAAAGTAGCGTTTGTCTTAAAATGTAAAATTGCTTTGGTCCCTAAAATCCTTCTTCATGTGAATCTTGTTTTCTACAGAGGAGAGTCTTTGTGCCAACGCCAGCAGGTGAGTGAACCATTAGAGGCATAGGCAAGTTGTAGTCGGTGTAGTCAAGTTTCAGTAGTCTGTGTCAGACATGCCAGTAACGCGTTTTCTTTGTGCCACACAGCATCGCAGAGCAGGATCTCCTGGCCTCTGTGAACTCCACTGGGACGCCATGCAATTTCAGCATGGGAGACCTCGCATGCTCCTCGGTAGGCATGCACGGACATTGCCGGCAAATGCTTTGGGCGGTGATGGCAGGCATCATTTGGTGTTTTGGCATCCAACAGCTAAAGTTATGCTCGGGCCCGTTGTCAATAATCACACTTTTCTTGTCTTCCCTTAGCTGGAATCTCTATCTGTGGACGGCTTGGTTAAACTGCTGGAGTGCAAGCTTCCCGACAGCAACAGTTATCCCAAAGAAATCTGGAAGGCCTTCTTTGCCAAAGTGGCCGGCATTCTTGACGAAGCCCTTGTCCAATATTCTGGCAAGGTAGGTGTGGTTCTCCAGTCTTACCCAACTCTATAGCATCATTTGCAGACGTGGACATGAACAATGTTTTTTCCCCACTCTTTACAGGTCCAAAACCTCACTCTGTCCGTGCCCACGGTCCTCGAAGTGATACGGGAAGTCAAACTGAACAACTTGACTGAAACACAGTTGAACGACAAAGCCTTCATCAGCCAGTGGTTTAACATCAGACTGGGGCCATTTTTACCATCTGTGACCCCAAAGTTCCTGACATGCCTAACCAACCAGAGTTTCAGTTGTGAGACCTTCCAGGCTGTGTACGTACAGACACTCAATACTTAACGCCGCTTCAATGTTTCTCAAGAGCAAGGGGATCTTATCTGTTCCTCTGTCTTTCTCCATTCAGGGTGGCAGCTCTCAGCGAGCGGTCAGCAGCCATGAATGAGGAGCAAAAGAAAGCCATCTTCACTCGCTTCCTGTATCCGTTCCTGTCAAGAGGAGACTCATCAGGTTTGTGCTTGGGAAAAGATTTGTAGGCTTTGGCAAAAGGTTCATACTTGACCTGGTACTGTAATGTCTCTCAGGAGTAAGAGAACCTGCGTGGTAATCATCTTTCTTTGCTGCATTTGTTTCAGATCCTGGCTGCATTGCTGGTACCACGGGTAGCAAAGACTGGCTTCAGACCAACTTTGGCCAATTTTCGGTTTATGCGCCTCTGGAAGTTCTACAAACACTCAATGTGAACTTCTCCAGCGTAAGTTGCTTGTACTTTTTCCTGAATGTGCGCACAAAATCACCTGTTAGCTTCCCTGCCGAGCAGGCCTCTAACTGCTTTGCGTTGCCCGTTGCAGTTTGAGTCTCTGGAACTGCTGACACCATCCCAGGCAGCGCAGCTGACTCTGACGTCCGGAGCACTGAACGACTCCACCAAAATCGAGGCCGTCTTTCAGGTCCTGTTGGTGGGAGATGCTCTCGAAAATGTTGACGCGTTTCTGACCACGCTGAGCGCGGCTCCTGAGGTAACTTTCACCATCAAGTTAAGACGACAAAGATTTCCAGCACACCACACTGGTGCCCTTCATAGGGGATATGAACGCTCATGTACTGTATGTCCTGTTCCCACAGATTCCAGATATTGCCATTCCTGTGAGAGACTTTGCCATGAACAGCACCTTCCAAGTCATCAGCGTCAATTTCTTCAACTTTGATGTGACAGCCTGGATCTCCTGGTTCCAAGTGAAACTCACTCCTATCCTCCCCAGTTTCACTCCAGTGATGCTGACTCAAACAACTGCACAGGCAAACTGCACCAACTACCAAGTCATGTAAGCACGGTGCAATCTCTCTGATGGCTCTACATCATCAAACCTGAATGATGTCAGCTGCATATGGGAGTAGAAGTACCTCATGTGGCCTAGCAAATTTCCTAACTTTTGATATGTGAACAATTCTTCTCTCGCAGTGTGAAAGGAATGGGCACGGTCTTCGAAAAAATGCCACTAAGCAGAAGAAAAGGAATCGCCAACGTCCTCGTCCAACACCTCAAGCAGTTTTCGGCCAAGTTCAGCGATTCAGGTATTTGACCACACTGTCGTACTTAACCTGGGTTTTGACAAAAGGTTTCCTGAGCCTTGCTAGAGCTTCCCATTTCCAAGGTTTTTTCAAAATTCCAGAAATGGTGGCACTTACCTCAGGCTTTGACCAAGGTTTTGTTTATTTTGTAGCCTGCAGACTTGACATCCAGACTGATGCCCAATGGCTAGAGGTCAACCTGGGTCCTTTCGCTAAAGAAGTAGAGTACTCTGCTTTGAAGGAGCTGAACATCACAGGAGTAAGAGACACCTTATTTGTACTTTCCAACTTTCCTGTCCACACCGCACGCCGCACCATTAAACAAAGTGGCGTTTTGCCATTTCAAGATTTAGCTGCGGGAACTTGCGTGAACTTTTTTTCATCAATTATTATTTTGCTTCCACAGCTGGCAACTTTGGACTCCCTCTCACCAGAGCAGAAAGCTGAGCTGGTTCTGGATCCAAGCACTGGTGCTCTTGAGAATGTGACTGTCTTGACAGAAGTCTTTGTCAGCGTAACAACATCTCCAGAAGTTGAGCAGCTTGACGACTTCTTTCAGACTTTTGTCATTTTCACAATACAGGTGAGGGTGTAGCAAGAAAGATCAATCTTGAGCACTGCCCAAAATGACAGTGGCAACCAATATAGGTCTGTGTCTGTCCTCATCCCGAACTCATTTGTCTTTTTGCCTTTTAGCAAAACATCACCTACATTACAAACACTGCTGTGAGAGACACCATGCTCAACCTGACACTGACGGCCCTGGCTCCCAGATTCCCCAACTTCCAACCCAGCGACTTCACCTTGTGGTTCCAAGTCAATCTGGCTGTTCTGCTGGTCAGCATCCGTCCTGCGAGTCTGAATGTCATCCCCGCGGACATCAGCTGCAACTCTCTCAGAGCCATGTGAGACACTCATCCCTCTTTTTCCCCAAATGAATCAGAGGCCCTAACTCCAGGGTAAAGTTTTACTGAGGCAAATGAGAAAATGCGCAATCTCAAGCTGATGCATATGACATTTCCTTTGACCTAGAATCAAAGCTTTTGACGAATCTTTGAAGACACTGCCACCGGGTGTGTCAGCAGACCTCCAGTCAAGCAGAGACTACCTGGAACAGAAGTTGCCTCCAGGTATTAGATGCGCAACAAGCGATGTTATGATGACGTGTAGAGTATGTGATTCCTTCTTGGTATGACCGTGGCCTGCTCTCCTCTAAGCTTTGTCCTGTTTGTCTCCTCATACAGGCTGTACACCACCAACACCTCCAGTGGACGTGGTAAGTAGCATCTAAAAGAAAATCACACTGCACAAAATGCGCTCACATTGACTTAATCTATTTCCAAGTACCTTGTTATTTCAATGATTCAGTTGAGTTATGCTTTTTTCTCCTCCAGTGCGCAGAGACCGTGGTGGATGGTAAGTCCCTCTCTAGGGTGCCTTGCATTTGCCAAAAAAAAAAAAGTAGCGTTTGTCTTAAAATGTAAAATTGCTTTGGTCCCTAAAATCCTTCTTCATGTGAATCTTGTTTTCTACAGAGGAGAGTCTTTGTGCCAACGCCAGCAGGTGAGTGAACCATTAGAGGCATAGGCAAGTTGTAGTCGGTGTAGTCAAGTTTCAGTAGTCTGTGTCAGACATGCCAGTAACGCGTTTTCTTTGTGCCACACAGCATCGCAGAGCAGGATCTCCTGGCCTCTGTGAACTCCACTGGGACGCCATGCAATTTCAGCATGGGAGACCTCGCATGCTCCTCGGTAGGCATGCACGGACATTGCCGGCAAATGCTTTGGGCAGTGATGGCAGGCATCATTTGGTGTTTTGGCATCCAACAGCTAAAGTTATGCTCGGGCCCGTTGTCAATAATCACACTTTTCTTGTCTTCCCTAAGCTGGAATCTCTATCTGTGGACGGCTTGGTTAAACTGCTGGAGTGCAAGCTTCCCAACAGCAACAGTTATCCCAAAGAAATCTGGAAGGCCTTCTTTACCAAAGTGGCCGGCATTCTTGACGAAGCCCTTGTCCAATATTCTGGCAAGGTAGGTGTGGTTCTCCAGTCTTACCCAACTCTATAGCATCATTTGCAGACGTGGACATGAACAATGTTTTTTCCCCACTCTTTACAGGTCCAAAACCTCACTCTGTCCGTGCCCACGGTCCTCGAAGTGATACGGGAAGTCAAACTGAACAACTTGACTGAAACACAGTTGAACGACAAAGCCTTCATCAGCCAGTGGTTTAACATCAGACTGGGGCCATTTTTACCATCTGTGACCCCAAAGTTCCTGACATGCCTAACCAACCAGAGTTTCAGTTGTGAGACCTTCCAGGCTGTGTACGTACAGACACTCAATACTTAACGCCGCTTCAATGTTTCTCAAGAGCAAGGGGATCTTATCTGTTCCTCTGTCTTTCTCCATTCAGGGTGGCAGCTCTCAGCGAGCGGTCAGCAGCCATGAATGAGGAGCAAAAGAAAGCCATCTTCACTCGCTTCCTGTATCCGTTCCTGTCAAGAGGAGACTCATCAGGTTTGTGCTTGGGAAAAGATTTGTAGGCTTTGGCAAAAGGTTCATACTTGACCTGGTACTGTAATGTCTCTCAGGAGTAAGAGAACCTGCGTGGTAATCATCTTTCTTTGCTGCATTTGTTTCAGATCCTGGCTGCATTGCTGGTACCACGGGTAGCAAAGACTGGCTTCAGACCAACTTTGGCCAATTTTCGGTTTATGCGCCTCTGGAAGTTCTACAAACACTCAATGTGAACTTCTCCAGCGTAAGTTGCTTGTACTTTTTCCTGAATGTGCGCACAAAATCACCTGTTAGCTTCCCTGCCGAGCAGGCCTCTAACTGCTTTGCGTTGCCCGTTGCAGTTTGAGTCTCTGGAACTGCTGACACCATCCCAGGCAGCGCAGCTGACTCTGACGTCCGGAGCACTGAACGACTCCACCAAAATCGAGGCCGTCTTTCAGGTCCTGTTGGTGGGAGATGCTCTCGAAAATGTTGACGCGTTTCTGACCACGCTGAGCGCGGCTCCTGAGGTAACTTTCACCATCAAGTTAAGACGACAAAGATTTCCAGCACACCACACTGGTGCCCTTCATAGGGGATATGAACGCTCATGTACTGTATGTCCTGTTCCCACAGATTCCAGATATTGCCATTCCTGTGAGAGACTTTGCCATGAACAGCACCTTCCAAGTCATCAGCGTCAATTTCTTCAACTTTGATGTAACAGCCTGGATCTCCTGGTTCCAAGTGAAACTCACTCCTATCCTCCCCAGTTTCACTCCAGTGATGCTGACTCAAACAACTGCACAGGCAAACTGCACCAACTACCAAGTCATGTAAGCACGGTGCAATCTCTCTGATGGCTCTACATCATCAAACCTGAATGATGTCAGCTGCATATGGGAGTAGAAGTACCTCATGTGGCCTAGCAAATTTCCTAACTTTTGATATGTGAACAATTCTTCTCTCGCAGTGTGAAAGGAATGGGCACGGTCTTCGAAAAAATGCCACTAAGCAGAAGAAAAGGAATCGCCAACGTCCTCGTCCAACACCTCAAGCAGTTTTCGGCCAAGTTCAGCGATTCAGGTATTTGACCACACTGTCGTACTTAACCTGGGTTTTGACAAAAGGTTTCCTGAGCCTTGCTAGAGCTTCCCATTTCCAAGGTTTTTTCAAAATTCCAGAAATGGTGGCACTTACCTCAGGCTTTGACCAAGGTTTTGTTTATTTTGTAGCCTGCAGACTTGACATCCAGACTGATGCCCAATGGCTAGAGGTCAACCTGGGTCCTTTCGCTAAAGAAGTAGAGTACTCTGCTTTGAAGGAGCTGAACATCACAGGAGTAAGAGACACCTTATTTGTACTTTCCAACTTTCCTGTCCACACCGCACGCCGCACCATTAAACAAAGTGGCGTTTTGCCATTTCAAGATTTAGCTGCGGGAACTTGCGTGAACTTTTTTTCATCAATTATTATTTTGCTTCCACAGCTGGCAACTTTGGACTCCCTCTCACCAGAGCAGAAAGCTGAGCTGGTTCTGGATCCAAGCACTGGTGCTCTTGAGAATGTGACTGTCTTGACAGAAGTCTTTGTCAGCGTAACAACATCTCCAGAAGTTGAGCAGCTTGACGACTTCTTTCAGACTTTTGTCATTTTCACAATACAGGTGAGGGTGTAGCAAGAAAGATCAATCTTGAGCACTGCCCAAAATGACAGTGGCAACCAATATAGGTCTGTGTCTGTCCTCATCCCGAACTCATTTGTCTTTTTGCCTTTTAGCAAAACATCACCTACATTACAAACACTGCTGTGAGAGACACCATGCTCAACCTGACACTGACGGCCCTGGCTCCCAGATTCCCCAACTTCCAACCCAGCGACTTCACCTTGTGGTTCCAAGTCAATCTGGCTGTTCTGCTGGTCAGCATCCGTCCTGCGAGTCTGAATGTCATCCCCGCGGACATCAGCTGCGACTCTCTCAGAGCCATGTGAGACACTCATCCCTCTTTTTCCCCAAATGAATCAGAGGCCCTAACTCCAGGGTAAAGTTTTACTGAGGCAAATGAGAAAATGCGCAATCTCAAGCTGATGCATATGACATTTCCTTTGACCTAGAATCGAAGCTTTTGACGAATCTTTGAAAACACTGCCACCGGGTGTGTCAGCAGACCTCCAGTCAAGCAGAGACTACCTGGAACAGAAGTTGCCTCCAGGTATTAGATGCGCAACAAGCGATGTTATGATGACGTGTAGAGTATGTGATTCCTTCTTGGTATGACCGTGGCCTGCTCTCCTCTAAGCTTTGTCCTGTTTGTCTCCTCATACAGGCTGTACACCACCAACACCTCCAGTGGACGTGGTAAGTAGCATCTAAAAGAAAATCACACTGCACAAAATGCGCTCACATTGACTTAATCTATTTCCAAGTACCTTGTTATTTCAATGATTCAGTTGAGTTATGCTTTTTTCTCCTCCAGTGCGCAGAGACCGTGGTGGATGGTAAGTCCCTCTCTAGGGTGCCTTGCATTTGCCAAAAAAAAAAAAGTAGCGTTTGTCTTAAAATGTAAAATTGCTTTGGTCCCTAAAATCCTTCTTCATGTGAATCTTGTTTTCTACAGAGGAGAGTCTTTGTGCCAACGCCAGCAGGTGAGTGAACCATTAGAGGCATAGGCAAGTTGTAGTCGGTGTAGTCAAGTTTCAGTAGTCTGTGTCAGACATGCCAGTAACGCGTTTTCTTTGTGCCACACAGCATCGCAGAGCAGGATCTCCTGGCCTCTGTGAACTCCACTGGGACGCCATGCAATTTCAGCATGGGAGACCTCGCATGCTCCTCGGTAGGCATGCACGGACATTGCCGGCAAATGCTTTGGGCGGTGATGGCAGGCATCATTTGGTGTTTTGGCATCCAACAGCTAAAGTTATGCTCGGGCCCGTTGTCAATAATCACACTTTTCTTGTCTTCCCTTAGCTGGAATCTCTATCTGTGGACGGCTTGGTTAAACTGCTGGAGTGCAAGCTTCCCGACAGCAACAGTTATCCCAAAGAAATCTGGAAGGCCTTCTTTGCCAAAGTGGCCGGCATTCTTGACGAAGCCCTTGTCCAATATTCTGGCAAGGTAGGTGTGGTTCTCCAGTCTTACCCAACTCTATAGCATCATTTGCAGACGTGGACATGAACAATGTTTTTTCCCCACTCTTTACAGGTCCAAAACCTCACTCTGTCCGTGCCCACGGTCCTCGAAGTGATACGGGAAGTCAAACTGAACAACTTGACTGAAACACAGTTGAACGACAAAGCCTTCATCAGCCAGTGGTTTAACATCAGACTGGGGCCATTTTTACCATCTGTGACCCCAAAGTTCCTGACATGCCTAACCAACCAGAGTTTCAGTTGTGAGACCTTCCAGGCTGTGTACGTACAGACACTCAATACTTAACGCCGCTTCAATGTTTCTCAAGAGCAAGGGGATCTTATCTGTTCCTCTGTCTTTCTCCATTCAGGGTGGCAGCTCTCAGCGAGCGGTCAGCAGCCATGAATGAGGAGCAAAAGAAAGCCATCTTCACTCGCTTCCTGTATCCGTTCCTGTCAAGAGGAGACTCATCAGGTTTGTGCTTGGGAAAAGATTTGTAGGCTTTGGCAAAAGGTTCATACTTGACCTGGTACTGTAATGTCTCTCAGGAGTAAGAGAACCTGCGTGGTAATCATCTTTCTTTGCTGCATTTGTTTCAGATCCTGGCTGCATTGCTGGTACCACGGGTAGCAAAGACTGGCTTCAGACCAACTTTGGCCAATTTTCGGTTTATGCGCCTCTGGAAGTTCTACAAACACTCAATGTGAACTTCTCCAGCGTAAGTTGCTTGTACTTTTTCCTGAATGTGCGCACAAAATCACCTGTTAGCTTCCCTGCCGAGCAGGCCTCTAACTGCTTTGCGTTGCCCGTTGCAGTTTGAGTCTCTGGAACTGCTGACACCATCCCAGGCAGCGCAGCTGACTCTGACGTCCGGAGCACTGAACGACTCCACCAAAATCGAGGCCGTCTTTCAGGTCCTGTTGGTGGGAGATGCTCTCGAAAATGTTGACGCGTTTCTGACCACGCTGAGCGCGGCTCCTGAGGTAACTTTCACCATCAAGTTAAGACGACAAAGATTTCCAGCACACCACACTGGTGCCCTTCATAGGGGATATGAACGCTCATGTACTGTATGTCCTGTTCCCACAGATTCCAGATATTGCCATTCCTGTGAGAGACTTTGCCATGAACAGCACCTTCCAAGTCATCAGCGTCAATTTCTTCAACTTTGATGTAACAGCCTGGATCTCCTGGTTCCAAGTGAAACTCACTCCTATCCTCCCCAGTTTCACTCCAGTGATGCTGACTCAAACAACTGCACAGGCAAACTGCACCAACTACCAAGTCATGTAAGCACGGTGCAATCTCTCTGATGGCTCTACATCATCAAACCTGAATGATGTCAGCTGCATATGGGAGTAGAAGTACCTCATGTGGCCTAGCAAATTTCCTAACTTTTGATATGTGAACAATTCTTCTCTCGCAGTGTGAAAGGAATGGGCACGGTCTTCGAAAAAATGCCACTAAGCAGAAGAAAAGGAATCGCCAACGTCCTCGTCCAACACCTCAAGCAGTTTTCGGCCAAGTTCAGCGATTCAGGTATTTGACCACACTGTCGTACTTAACCTGGGTTTTGACAAAAGGTTTCCTGAGCCTTGCTAGAGCTTCCCATTTCCAAGGTTTTTTCAAAATTCCAGAAATGGTGGCACTTACCTCAGGCTTTGACCAAGGTTTTGTTTATTTTGTAGCCTGCAGACTTGACATCCAGACTGATGCCCAATGGCTAGAGGTCAACCTGGGTCCTTTCGCTAAAGAAGTAGAGTACTCTGCTTTGAAGGAGCTGAACATCACAGGAGTAAGAGACACCTTATTTGTACTTTCCAACTTTCCTGTCCACACCGCACGCCGCACCATTAAACAAAGTGGCGTTTTGCCATTTCAAGATTTAGCTGCGGGAACTTGCGTGAACTTTTTTTCATCAATTATTATTTTGCTTCCACAGCTGGCAACTTTGGACTCCCTCTCACCAGAGCAGAAAGCTGAGCTGGTTCTGGATCCAAGCACTGGTGCTCTTGAGAATGTGACTGTCTTGACAGAAGTCTTTGTCAGCGTAACAACATCTCCAGAAGTTGAGCAGCTTGACGACTTCTTTCAGACTTTTGTCATTTTCACAATACAGGTGAGGGTGTAGCAAGAAAGATCAATCTTGAGCACTGCCCAAAATGACAGTGGCAACCAATATAGGTCTGTGTCTGTCCTCATCCCGAACTCATTTGTCTTTTTGCCTTTTAGCAAAACATCACCTACATTACAAACACTGCTGTGAGAGACACCATGCTCAACCTGACACTGACGGCCCTGGCTCCCAGATTCCCCAACTTCCAACCCAGCGACTTCACCTTGTGGTTCCAAGTCAATCTGGCTGTTCTGCTGGTCAGCATCCGTCCTGCGAGTCTGAATGTCATCCCCGCGGACATCAGCTGCGACTCTCTCAGAGCCATGTGAGACACTCATCCCTCTTTTTCCCCAAATGAATCAGAGGCCCTAACTCCAGGGTAAAGTTTTACTGAGGCAAATGAGAAAATGCGCAATCTCAAGCTGATGCATATGACATTTCCTTTGACCTAGAATCGAAGCTTTTGACGAATCTTTGAAGACACTGCCACCGGGTGTGTCAGCAGACCTCCAGTCAAGCAGAGACTACCTGGAACAGAAGTTGCCTCCAGGTATTAGATGCGCAACAAGCGATGTTATGATGACGTGTAGAGTATGTGATTCCTTCTTGGTATGACCGTGGCCTGCTCTCCTCTAAGCTTTGTCCTGTTTGTCTCCTCATACAGGCTGTACACCACCAACACCTCCAGTGGACGTGGTAAGTAGCATCTAAAAGAAAATCACACTGCACAAAATGTGCTCACATTGACTTAATCTATTTCCAAGTACCTTGTTATTTCAATGATTCAGTTGAGTTATGCTTTTTTCTCCTCCAGTGCGCAGAGACCGTGGTGGATGGTAAGTCCCTCTCTAGGGTGCCTTGCATTTGCCAAAAAAAAAAAAGTAGCGTTTGTCTTAAAATGTAAAATTGCTTTGGTCCCTAAAATCCTTCTTCATGTGAATCTTGTTTTCTACAGAGGAGAGTCTTTGTGCCAACGCCAGCAGGTGAGTGAACCATTAGAGGCATAGGCAAGTTGTAGTCGGTGTAGTCAAGTTTCAGTAGTCTGTGTCAGACATGCCAGTAACGCGTTTTCTTTGTGCCACACAGCATCGCAGAGCAGGATCTCCTGGCCTCTGTGAACTCCACTGGGACGCCATGCAATTTCAGCATGGGAGACCTCGCATGCTCCTCGGTAGGCATGCACGGACATTGCCGGCAAATGCTTTGGGCGGTGATGGCAGGCATCATTTGGTGTTTTGGCATCCAACAGCTAAAGTTATGCTCGGGCCCGTTGTCAATAATCACACTTTTCTTGTCTTCCCTTAGCTGGAATCTCTATCTGTGGACGGCTTGGTTAAACTGCTGGAGTGCAAGCTTCCCGACAGCAACAGTTATCCCAAAGAAATCTGGAAGGCCTTCTTTGCCAAAGTGGCCGGCATTCTTGACGAAGCCCTTGTCCAATATTCTGGCAAGGTAGGTGTGGTTCTCCAGTCTTACCCAACTCTATAGCATCATTTGCAGACGTGGACATGAACAATGTTTTTTCCCCACTCTTTACAGGTCCAAAACCTCACTCTGTCCGTGCCCACGGTCCTCGAAGTGATACGGGAAGTCAAACTGAACAACTTGACTGAAACACAGTTGAACGACAAAGCCTTCATCAGCCAGTGGTTTAACATCAGACTGGGGCCATTTTTACCATCTGTGACCCCAAAGTTCCTGACATGCCTAACCAACCAGAGTTTCAGTTGTGAGACCTTCCAGGCTGTGTACGTACAGACACTCAATACTTAACGCCGCTTCAATGTTTCTCAAGAGCAAGGGGATCTTATCTGTTCCTCTGTCTTTCTCCATTCAGGGTGGCAGCTCTCAGCGAGCGGTCAGCAGCCATGAATGAGGAGCAAAAGAAAGCCATCTTCACTCGCTTCCTGTATCCGTTCCTGTCAAGAGGAGACTCATCAGGTTTGTGCTTGGGAAAAGATTTGTAGGCTTTGGCAAAAGGTTCATACTTGACCTGGTACTGTAATGTCTCTCAGGAGTAAGAGAACCTGCGTGGTAATCATCTTTCTTTGCTGCATTTGTTTCAGATCCTGGCTGCATTGCTGGTACCACGGGTAGCAAAGACTGGCTTCAGACCAACTTTGGCCAATTTTCGGTTTATGCGCCTCTGGAAGTTCTACAAACACTCAATGTGAACTTCTCCAGCGTAAGTTGCTTGTACTTTTTCCTGAATGTGCGCACAAAATCACCTGTTAGCTTCCCTGCCGAGCAGGCCTCTAACTGCTTTGCGTTGCCCGTTGCAGTTTGAGTCTCTGGAACTGCTGACACCATCCCAGGCAGCGCAGCTGACTCTGACGTCCGGAGCACTGAACGACTCCACCAAAATCGAGGCCGTCTTTCAGGTCCTGTTGGTGGGAGATGCTCTCGAAAATGTTGACGCGTTTCTGACCACGCTGAGCGCGGCTCCTGAGGTAACTTTCACCATCAAGTTAAGACGACAAAGATTTCCAGCACACCACACTGGTGCCCTTCATAGGGGATATGAACGCTCATGTACTGTATGTCCTGTTCCCACAGATTCCAGATATTGCCATTCCTGTGAGAGACTTTGCCATGAACAGCACCTTCCAAGTCATCAGCGTCAATTTCTTCAACTTTGATGTAACAGCCTGGATCTCCTGGTTCCAAGTGAAACTCACTCCTATCCTCCCCAGTTTCACTCCAGTGATGCTGACTCAAACAACTGCACAGGCAAACTGCACCAACTACCAAGTCATGTAAGCACGGTGCAATCTCTCTGATGGCTCTACATCATCAAACCTGAATGATGTCAGCTGCATATGGGAGTAGAAGTACCTCATGTGGCCTAGCAAATTTCCTAACTTTTGATATGTGAACAATTCTTCTCTCGCAGTGTGAAAGGAATGGGCACGGTCTTCGAAAAAATGCCACTAAGCAGAAGAAAAGGAATCGCCAACGTCCTCGTCCAACACCTCAAGCAGTTTTCGGCCAAGTTCAGCGATTCAGGTATTTGACCACACTGTCGTACTTAACCTGGGTTTTGACAAAAGGTTTCCTGAGCCTTGCTAGAGCTTCCCATTTCCAAGGTTTTTTCAAAATTCCAGAAATGGTGGCACTTACCTCAGGCTTTGACCAAGGTTTTGTTTATTTTGTAGCCTGCAGACTTGACATCCAGACTGATGCCCAATGGCTAGAGGTCAACCTGGGTCCTTTCGCTAAAGAAGTAGAGTACTCTGCTTTGAAGGAGCTGAACATCACAGGAGTAAGAGACACCTTATTTGTACTTTCCAACTTTCCTGTCCACACCGCACGCCGCACCATTAAACAAAGTGGCGTTTTGCCATTTCAAGATTTAGCTGCGGGAACTTGCGTGAACTTTTTTTCATCAATTATTATTTTGCTTCCACAGCTGGCAACTTTGGACTCCCTCTCACCAGAGCAGAAAGCTGAGCTGGTTCTGGATCCAAGCACTGGTGCTCTTGAGAATGTGACTGTCTTGACAGAAGTCTTTGTCAGCGTAACAACATCTCCAGAAGTTGAGCAGCTTGACGACTTCTTTCAGACTTTTGTCATTTTCACAATACAGGTGAGGGTGTAGCAAGAAAGATCAATCTTGAGCACTGCCCAAAATGACAGTGGCAACCAATATAGGTCTGTGTCTGTCCTCATCCCGAACTCATTTGTCTTTTTGCCTTTTAGCAAAACATCACCTACATTACAAACACTGCTGTGAGAGACACCATGCTCAACCTGACACTGACGGCCCTGGCTCCCAGATTCCCCAACTTCCAACCCAGCGACTTCACCTTGTGGTTCCAAGTCAATCTGGCTGTTCTGCTGGTCAGCATCCGTCCTGCGAGTCTGAATGTCATCCCCGCGGACATCAGCTGCGACTCTCTCAGAGCCATGTGAGACACTCATCCCTCTTTTTCCCCAAATGAATCAGAGGCCCTAACTCCAGGGTAAAGTTTTACTGAGGCAAATGAGAAAATGCGCAATCTCAAGCTGATGCATATGACATTTCCTTTGACCTAGAATCGAAGCTTTTGACGAATCTTTGAAGACACTGCCACCGGGTGTGTCAGCAGACCTCCAGTCAAGCAGAGACTACCTGGAACAGAAGTTGCCTCCAGGTATTAGATGCGCAACAAGCGATGTTATGATGACGTGTAGAGTATGTGATTCCTTCTTGGTATGACCGTGGCCTGCTCTCCTCTAAGCTTTGTCCTGTTTGTCTCCTCATACAGGCTGTACACCACCAACACCTCCAGTGGACGTGGTAAGTAGCATCTAAAAGAAAATCACACTGCACAAAATGCGCTCACATTGACTTAATCTATTTCCAAGTACCTTGTTATTTCAATGATTCAGTTGAGTTATGCTTTTTTCTCCTCCAGTGCGCAGAGACCGTGGTGGATGGTAAGTCCCTCTCTAGGGTGCCTTGCATTTGCCAAAAAAAAAAAAAGTAGCGTTTGTCTTAAAATGTAAAATTGCTTTGGTCCCTAAAATCCTTCTTCATGTGAATCTTGTTTTCTACAGAGGAGAGTCTTTGTGCCAACGCCAGCAGGTGAGTGAACCATTAGAGGCATAGGCAAGTTGTAGTCAGTGTAGTCAAGTTTCAGTAGTCTGTGTCAGACATGCCAGTAACGCGTTTTCTTTGTGCCACACAGCATCGCAGAGCAGGATCTCCTGGCCTCTGTGAACTCCACTGGGACGCCATGCAATTTCAGCATGGGAGACCTCGCATGCTCCTCGGTAGGCATGCACGGACATTGCCGGCAAATGCTTTGGGCGGTGATGGCAGGCATCATTTGGTGTTTTGGCATCCAACAGCTAAAGTTATGCTCGGGCCCGTTGTCAATAATCACACTTTTCTTGTCTTCCCTTAGCTGGAATCTCTATCTGTGGACGGCTTGGTTAAACTGCTGGAGTGCAAGCTTCCCGACAGCAACAGTTATCCCAAAGAAATCTGGAAGGCCTTCTTTGCCAAAGTGGCCGGCATTCTTGACGAAGCCCTTGTCCAATATTCTGGCAAGGTAGGTGTGGTTCTCCAGTCTTACCCAACTCTATAGCATCATTTGCAGACGTGGACATGAACAATGTTTTTTCCCCACTCTTTACAGGTCCAAAACCTCACTCTGTCCGTGCCCACGGTCCTCGAAGTGATACGGGAAGTCAAACTGAACAACTTGACTGAAACACAGTTGAACGACAAAGCCTTCATCAGCCAGTGGTTTAACATCAGACTGGGGCCATTTTTACCATCTGTGACCCCAAAGTTCCTGACATGCCTAACCAACCAGAGTTTCAGTTGTGAGACCTTCCAGGCTGTGTACGTACAGACACTCAATACTTAACGCCGCTTCAATGTTTCTCAAGAGCAAGGGGATCTTATCTGTTCCTCTGTCTTTCTCCATTCAGGGTGGCAGCTCTCAGCGAGCGGTCAGCAGCCATGAATGAGGAGCAAAAGAAAGCCATCTTCACTCGCTTCCTGTATCCGTTCCTGTCAAGAGGAGACTCATCAGGTTTGTGCTTGGGAAAAGATTTGTAGGCTTTGGCAAAAGGTTCATACTTGACCTGGTACTGTAATGTCTCTCAGGAGTAAGAGAACCTGCGTGGTAATCATCTTTCTTTGCTGCATTTGTTTCAGATCCTGGCTGCATTGCTGGTACCACGGGTAGCAAAGACTGGCTTCAGACCAACTTTGGCCAATTTTCGGTTTATGCGCCTCTGGAAGTTCTACAAACACTCAATGTGAACTTCTCCAGCGTAAGTTGCTTGTACTTTTTCCTGAATGTGCGCACAAAATCACCTGTTAGCTTCCCTGCCGAGCAGGCCTCTAACTGCTTTGCGTTGCCCGTTGCAGTTTGAGTCTCTGGAACTGCTGACACCATCCCAGGCAGCGCAGCTGACTCTGACGTCCGGAGCACTGAACGACTCCACCAAAATCGAGGCCGTCTTTCAGGTCCTGTTGGTGGGAGATGCTCTCGAAAATGTTGACGCGTTTCTGACCACGCTGAGCGCGGCTCCTGAGGTAACTTTCACCATCAAGTTAAGACGACAAAGATTTCCAGCACACCACACTGGTGCCCTTCATAGGGGATATGAACGCTCATGTACTGTATGTCCTGTTCCCACAGATTCCAGATATTGCCATTCCTGTGAGAGACTTTGCCATGAACAGCACCTTCCAAGTCATCAGCGTCAATTTCTTCAACTTTGATGTAACAGCCTGGATCTCCTGGTTCCAAGTGAAACTCACTCCTATCCTCCCCAGTTTCACTCCAGTGATGCTGACTCAAACAACTGCACAGGCAAACTGCACCAACTACCAAGTCATGTAAGCACGGTGCAATCTCTCTGATGGCTCTACATCATCAAACCTGAATGATGTCAGCTGCATATGGGAGTAGAAGTACCTCATGTGGCCTAGCAAATTTCCTAACTTTTGATATGTGAACAATTCTTCTCTCGCAGTGTGAAAGGAATGGGCACGGTCTTCGAAAAAATGCCACTAAGCAGAAGAAAAGGAATCGCCAACGTCCTCGTCCAACACCTCAAGCAGTTTTCGGCCAAGTTCAGCGATTCAGGTATTTGACCACACTGTCGTACTTAACCTGGGTTTTGACAAAAGGTTTCCTGAGCCTTGCTAGAGCTTCCCATTTCCAAGGTTTTTTCAAAATTCCAGAAATGGTGGCACTTACCTCAGGCTTTGACCAAGGTTTTGTTTATTTTGTAGCCTGCAGACTTGACATCCAGACTGATGCCCAATGGCTAGAGGTCAACCTGGGTCCTTTCGCTAAAGAAGTAGAGTACTCTGCTTTGAAGGAGCTGAACATCACAGGAGTAAGAGACACCTTATTTGTACTTTCCAACTTTCCTGTCCACACCGCACGCCGCACCATTAAACAAAGTGGCGTTTTGCCATTTCAAGATTTAGCTGCGGGAACTTGCGTGAACTTTTTTTCATCAATTATTATTTTGCTTCCACAGCTGGCAACTTTGGACTCCCTCTCACCAGAGCAGAAAGCTGAGCTGGTTCTGGATCCAAGCACTGGTGCTCTTGAGAATGTGACTGTCTTGACAGAAGTCTTTGTCAGCGTAACAACATCTCCAGAAGTTGAGCAGCTTGACGACTTCTTTCAGACTTTTGTCATTTTCACAATACAGGTGAGGGTGTAGCAAGAAAGATCAATCTTGAGCACTGCCCAAAATGACAGTGGCAACCAATATAGGTCTGTGTCTGTCCTCATCCCGAACTCATTTGTCTTTTTGCCTTTTAGCAAAACATCACCTACATTACAAACACTGCTGTGAGAGACACCATGCTCAACCTGACACTGACGGCCCTGGCTCCCAGATTCCCCAACTTCCAACCAAGCGACTTCACCTTGTGGTTCCAAGTCAATCTGGCTGTTCTGCTGGTCAGCATCCGTCCTGCGAGTCTGAATGTCATCCCCGCGGACATCAGCTGCGACTCTCTCAGAGCCATGTGAGACACTCATCCCTCTTTTTCCCCAAATGAATCAGAGGCCCTAACTCCAGGGTAAAGTTTTACTGAGGCAAATGAGAAAATGCGCAATCTCAAGCTGATGCATATGACATTTCCTTTGACCTAGAATCGAAGCTTTTGACGAATCTTTGAAGACACTGCCACCGGGTGTGTCAGCAGACCTCCAGTCAAGCAGAGACTACCTGGAACAGAAGTTGCCTCCAGGTATTAGATGCGCAACAAGCGATGTTATGATGACGTGTAGAGTATGTGATTCCTTCTTGGTATGACCGTGGCCTGCTCTCCTCTAAGCTTTGTCCTGTTTGTCTCCTCATACAGGCTGTACACCACCAACACCTCCAGTGGACGTGGTAAGTAGCATCTAAAAGAAAATCACACTGCACAAAATGCGCTCACATTGACTTAATCTATTTCCAAGTACCTTGTTATTTCAATGATTCAGTTGAGTTATGCTTTTTTCTCCTCCAGTGCGCAGAGACCGTGGTGGATGGTAAGTCCCTCTCTAGGGTGCCTTGCATTTGCCAAAAAAAAAAAAAGTAGCGTTTGTCTTAAAATGTAAAATTGCTTTGGTCCCTAAAATCCTTCTTCATGTGAATCTTGTTTTCTACAGAGGAGAGTCTTTGTGCCAACGCCAGCAGGTGAGTGAACCATTAGAGGCATAGGCAAGTTGTAGTCGGTGTAGTCAAGTTTCAGTAGTCTGTGTCAGACATGCCAGTAACGCGTTTTCTTTGTGCCACACAGCATCGCAGAGCAGGATCTCCTGGCCTCTGTGAACTCCACTGGGACGCCATGCAATTTCAGCATGGGAGACCTCGCATGCTCCTCGGTAGGCATGCACGGACATTGCCGGCAAATGCTTTGGGCAGTGATGGCAGGCATCATTTGGTGTTTTGGCATCCAACAGCTAAAGTTATGCTCGGGCCCGTTGTCAATAATCACACTTTTCTTGTCTTCCCTAAGCTGGAATCTCTATCTGTGGACGGCTTGGTTAAACTGCTGGAGTGCAAGCTTCCCAACAGCAACAGTTATCCCAAAGAAATCTGGAAGGCCTTCTTTGCCAAAGTGGCCGGCATTCTTGACGAAGCCCTTGTCCAATATGCTGGCAAGGTAGGTGTGGTTCTCCAGTCTTACCCAACTCTATAGCATCATTTGCAGACGTGGACATGAACAATGTTTTTTCCCCACTCTTTACAGGTCCAAAACCTCACTCTGTCCGTGCCCACGGTCCTCGAAGTGATACGGGAAGTCAAACTGAACAACTTGACTGAAACACAGTTGAACGACAAAGCCTTCATCAGCCAGTGGTTTAACATCAGACTGGGGCCATTTTTACCATCTGTGACCCCAAAGTTCCTGACATGCCTAACCAACCAGAGTTTCAGTTGTGAGACCTTCCAGGCTGTGTACGTACAGACACTCAATACTTAACGCCGCTTCAATGTTTCTCAAGAGCAAGGGGATCTTATCTGTTCCTCTGTCTTTCTCCATTCAGGGTGGCAGCTCTCAGCGAGCGGTCAGCAGCCATGAATGAGGAGCAAAAGAAAGCCATCTTCACTCGCTTCCTGTATCCGTTCCTGTCAAGAGGAGACTCATCAGGTTTGTGCTTGGGAAAAGATTTGTAGGCTTTGGCAAAAGGTTCATACTTGACCTGGTACTGTAATGTCTCTCAGGAGTAAGAGAACCTGCGTGGTAATCATCTTTCTTTGCTGCATTTGTTTCAGATCCTGGCTGCATTGCTGGTACCACGGGTAGCAAAGACTGGCTTCAGACCAACTTTGGCCAATTTTCGGTTTATGCGCCTCTGGAAGTTCTACAAACACTCAATGTGAACTTCTCCAGCGTAAGTTGCTTGTACTTTTTCCTGAATGTGCGCACAAAATCACCTGTTAGCTTCCCTGCCGAGCAGGCCTCTAACTGCTTTGCGTTGCCCGTTGCAGTTTGAGTCTCTGGAACTGCTGACACCATCCCAGGCAGCGCAGCTGACTCTGACGTCCGGAGCACTGAACGACTCCACCAAAATCGAGGCCGTCTTTCAGGTCCTGTTGGTGGGAGATGCTCTCGAAAATGTTGACGCGTTTCTGACCACGCTGAGCGCGGCTCCTGAGGTAACTTTCACCATCAAGTTAAGACGACAAAGATTTCCAGCACACCACACTGGTGCCCTTCATAGGGGATATGAACGCTCATGTACTGTATGTCCTGTTCCCACAGATTCCAGATATTGCCATTCCTGTGAGAGACTTTGCCATGAACAGCACCTTCCAAGTCATCAGCGTCAATTTCTTCAACTTTGATGTAACAGCCTGGATCTCCTGGTTCCAAGTGAAACTCACTCCTATCCTCCCCAGTTTCACTCCAGTGATGCTGACTCAAACAACTGCACAGGCAAACTGCACCAACTACCAAGTCATGTAAGCACGGTGCAATCTCTCTGATGGCTCTACATCATCAAACCTGAATGATGTCAGCTGCATATGGGAGTAGAAGTACCTCATGTGGCCTAGCAAATTTCTTAACTTTTGATATGTGAACAATTCTTCTCTCGCAGTGTGAAAGGAATGGGCACGGTCTTCGAAAAAATGCCACTAAGCAGAAGAAAAGGAATCGCCAACGTCCTCGTCCAACACCTCAAACAGTTTTCGGCCAAGTTCAGCGATTCAGGTATTTGACCACACTGTCGTACTTAACCTGGGTTTTGACAAAAGGTTTCCTGAGCCTTGCTAGAGCTTCCCATTTCCAAGGTTTTTTCAAAATTCCAGAAATGGTGGCACTTACCTCAGGCTTTGACCAAGGTTTTGTTTATTTTGTAGCCTGCAGACTTGACATCCAGACTGATGCCCAATGGCTAGAGGTCAACCTGGGTCCTTTCGCTAAAGAAGTAGAGTACTCTGCTTTGAAGGAGCTGAACATCACAGGAGTAAGAGACACCTTATTTTTACTTTCAAATTATCATCATCCTTTCTTGGTTCACAAGTTTTAGCTGTGGATTTAGGGTCAGGGTTTGCCTAGAACATGTGGGCTGTCTGATGAGCAATTGTTTGGAAATTGGAATTAACACATTTTTTTTTCTTTTTTCTTCAGACATCAGTGATCTCTTCTTTCACTGCAGGGCAGACAGCAGAGTTCATCCTGGACTCCAGTAATGGTGTGGCCCAGAATGAATCTCTTGTTGGGAGTATTGTTACTAGCCTGCTAGAGTCTGATGATGAGAGTCAACTCACAGGTTTTTTCACCTCAGTCAATGGCATTGCAGTTGAGGTGAGCCCCAGGGGAAGCATGCACATTCTACCAAATGGCATCTTATATTATACTATATACCAGTGGTTCTCAAAGTGGGGTCCGTGACCCATAGCCAAGGGGTCCGCGAAATAATTTGCTTGAAATTATAAAGTTAACATTTTAAAAAGAGGATGCTCTTTTCACCCATAAAACAAGCAAATTGTGTCTATTTGGTCCTACCCACATTAACTTGGGATAGTGGACCCGGCCACAACTTCAGAGAATACGAATGGTTAACTGTTACGATTATAAGGGGGTCCTCGGAAAATGTTATCCCCTAAAAGGGGTCCTTGGAACCAAAAACATTGAGAACCCCTGCTATATACAGTGCCTTGTTTACATTACATTCTAACATTTGTGTGAAAAATATTTTACACAAACTATTGTAAACCTGATATAACCTGTCATGTTTGTTGTAATGATATGATTTTTGCCTTGTTGTAACAGTGCTCTAAGATTATTTTCAATGTCACAGTGTCATGTTTCATGCTGATGAATGAATGAATAATTTGAAAAACTCTCTTACTGTTAACCCTATTATTGTGCATAAACCGTGACTGGGCTTGTTGTACATCTGGCTGTTTTTTTCATCACTCCTAGATCTAGTAACATCTTATTGCTAATGTTGTGCTTTCAGAAAAACCTGACAGCCATCCCTACAGGCTTGCGGGACATTGTTTTGAATTTGACCCTGACTGGACTTGCTCCCAAGTTCCTCTTCTTCAGTCCGGAAGATTTCGCCCTGTGGTTCCAGAACTATCTTGTTCTTTTCCTACCCAGCATCAATCCTACAGGCCTTGCCATAATTCCAACAAACATCAGCTGTGACTCCTACCGTGAAATGTGAGCCTGCCTCTCTATAACTGAAATATTTACTCTGTGATGGACATTAAAATGTTTTGTATAATGTAAAGGCTTAAATCCCAACTGGAGCTGTCTCGTAAACTCACACATATTTTGATTGCTTTGCAGAGTGAAAGGATTCAATGGTGTTTTTGCACAGCTGTCAGTTGCACAGTCAGAAAACTTCTTCAGCTTCAACAAACAATACATGATCAGGCAGACATCAGGTGACTGCTGTCATCTTTCAAACGGATAGTGCTGTGTGTGTGTGAGAGAGAGAGAGAGAGAGAGAGAGAGAGAGAGAGAGAGAGAGAGAGAGAAAGAAAGAAAGAGAGAGAATAAAACAAGCCTGTCCATATTTGTAATTTTCTTATTATGTGTGTCCACAGGTATGTCCTGTGTCCAGTCTGTTGGCAGTGACAAGGATTGGATCCTTAAAAACTTTGGGCGGTTCAGTGTTTTTGCCCCATTTGCAGACTTCTTGTTCCTGAAGAGCGATTTTAATGGGGTAAATTAATTATTATTTGTAACACTGAAGTATACAACTGAAGTTGTTAATCACTCAATTTGAAAGGACATTTATTGTTTAAAGGGTTGTTGTGTGGTCCTTGTTAGAAATCCTTTAAACATGCCAGAAAACATTTCACAGGAAGACACCAGTCAGCTATATTCAGTATTTCATATTTTTCAATTCAGATCAAAACATACTGTACTTACTGGTGCTTTTAATTCACAGGTGGAGGCTGTGGATGTCCTCACTGAGACCCAGTTGTCTGAGCTGGCTTCCATCCCAGGCCAACTGAAGAGCCCGGGAGATGTGCAGAAGGTCATGGCATCAATCACACCAACCAACTTTGCAGCGTTCTTCAGTGTTGTGTCTCCTGCCATTGAGGTATTACACATCATATGAGTCAGACCTTTAAACAAAGGAAATGCAAATGTTGTCATTGGCAGGTGTATTATAATTTTTTATGTATCCCCTTAATCATACATTTTCTCATCCATTCAGTATTCCTTTCATTCATTCCTTTGGTCATTTTGTATTCTAATTTTCTATTATGCATTTTTTTGCTTATGTTCTATGTACACCTACAGTACATGTCACACTTTGTTGACATTTATTTATCAACTCCTCAGTCTTGTCAAGTAATGTTACAATTTAACTCTTCCTTTTTTCCTTTTGATATTGAGTGCCTTGGACCTGCTTTTTTTTTCCTCCATTGAAAATTCCCTACCACAAGAGCACCGTATATGAACTAGCCTATATCCACCTGAGCGCCGGCCTGATTTTTTTGCAGTTTAATGTTACAATTAATTATTCCACTGCTTGGTTGAATTCCCCATTGTCCTGCGTTCTATAGAGGATACATTAACAGTATGTTATTAGCAGTAGATCCAATTTGTTGGCCATATCACACTTGAATATTAATTAGCTAAACTCGTTGTGAAGTTTAAATGAACGGTCACATTGCATCACATTTTTTCTGAACTATTCCATCTCAGAAACATCAAGCCAACTACACTGTGGAGATGAAGGCTGTGTTTCTTCAGGCAATATTTGACCGAGGAAGCCTCTCATCGCCATCGGTCCCAGACTCGGAGATTGCAATCTGGGTGAACGTTCTCCTACGTCCCCTCCTAAACAGCTTGTCCCTAGCCCAAGTTGGTCCATACTTCAGTATAATTAAAGACCGATCCTGCAACATCAGCCAAGAGGGGTGAGATGCAACTCTAGACTAATTATTGTACTGTTGCACTGCACTTTCATCAGATGAACACAGCATGTATTACACATTGCAAGGCTCAATGGTTCCTGTTCTAAATGTTTAAGGTCAAAGATGATATCTTCTCATTCTTCTCAGATTAGTGCCCAAATGATCGCTTTCATTTTGTTGTATTTGCTCTGTAAATAATTGTAATAACCCAGCCAGTATCTCATACTTAGGACATGCTGTTCTCTCTATTTGTTCCCTTTTAGTATTAACGCACTAGATTCCAGTCATTCTTCGCTGACAAGTGAGATTCAGAAGGAGATCGAACACAACATCCAGCTACTATTGAAAGGTAGGATTCTTAATGGCAAGTTAATGTGTTAGTGCAGTTTTACAACCAAGGCTAAGTGGTAATGTCACAATCAAGTAACCATAATATAGTGTAAGTTCAATAATTATTATTAGTTTGAGTACATTTAGCAGTACCTTGACAACTGAAAAAGTGCAAAAACACCATTACAAAATGCAAAAAGATGAACACGTTTTCACCCTCAAATAGATTTTCCATAATTTCTTACAAATGTGGTGTAGAAAAAAGTATGCATGCAAAATGTGCATGATTTTAGCAGAATTCTATGAAATATGCAGCATGTTTTTTAAATATGGGTCAAAATGCTGTCACACATAATCATTTGCCATCAGTTTGTACAGTATGTCTATATGTGTGGAGTGTTATCCATGACCAACCACCATTAAGTACAGTAAGTGCATTTATTCATTACCAATATATTCTACAGGGCCAACCCCAGTCCGCTGCTACAGTGGTGGAAGTTTCTACGTCTTCCTGAAAAGTACCTTCCTTAACTTCGGATTCCCTGATTTGTCAAACTTCCTCTCTCTGATACCCTCCGACCGCCAACCTGAGGTGAAAAATCTAAATGATTTTTCATATACTGTACACCAACAAACTAATTAAGACTCAATTGAATGGAAAATTGGTCAGCATGTTAAGTGGTAACTCATAATTGTGTGGGCTCTCCAGATTCTGAACTCCATCAAGCCATCTGAACTGAACGCTTACCTCGGTGAGCCATCTGTCATCACCAGCTCTTCAGACCTCTGCGTCATCCTGAACAACTACAACAAGACCCTTGATTACCTGGAACTGGTGAGCAGCTCGAGGAAAATGTTCTCAACTTTCACTGATAGTCCCCAATGTTCTCAGACGTTCTCCTCCGTGGTTGTCTGCTGTCCTACTGTACGTCATCACCTCTGCTGCTGATGTTCTTAAATGTTCCTGGACACTCTCTGCAGGTAACGGATCCTCAGTTGCAGCAGCAGATCCTTCCCTGCGTGTGGTCTCTGGCGTTGAGTGCCACAACACCCGAGGAGGCAGAGCGCTGGTTTGATGTCGCCCTGAAGAACTACCTGAACTTCCTCACCAAGGACCTCATCAGTGTGTCTTTTATCCAAAATGCCTCCTGCCTGGCCTACAGAAAACTGTAAGCTTTTTTTCTTGTTGTGACTGGTGATAGCAGTGGTTTCATTTTCTTCTTCTTCTTCTTCTTTTTATTTTGCTATCTCATTATGTTTCTCCTACTTATATTGTTATCGTCACGGTCATCATGCCCGACAATTTCAGCTTCACCTGTCTTCCCTTCTTGTTCATATTACTCTTCTACTGGTATTCCAAATGTCACAGAGAGCCTTTAATACTGTTTTGCTCCTTTGTCTTTTTTTCCATATTTGTTCAGAGTCCCCATCATGGGCAGCAGCTTCAACTACAGCACCACTAATTTCACACAGTCTGATGTCTACACCTCCATCAAGGCCTACCTTACCCAGGGTATGTTTTGTGCTACAGTCTCTGAGTGGACTCCTGCCGGATAAATATTGTGTAGTAGTGAGAGACACACAGTAAATTATAGTGAATTAATTGACAGATTAACAGTGGCTTTTATCTCGTTGGCCTGTTTACAGTAACTTTGGTATTGTTAGGAAAATCTTCCAAGTATTTAAGATTTTAAGAAACAAGAACCACAAAAGTAGTATGTTTTTTGACTCTGGCCCAGAGGAGAGAGTGTCCAGACGAGAGGATTCCCCCTCTCTGCTAAACAGTCTCTGTCCTCTGAAACTCAGGGCATCCTTTTATTGACAGAAGAGTGTCCTTGTCCTTGTTTGTCCCAACCCCCATATCCTGCTTTTGCAGAACCCCATATCCTGCTTTTGCAGGTACATCTGTTTCCTTTAACGTAAAGAAGAACAATGTATGCAAGAATTTTCCTTGCATCAGCAGTCCACGTATACATGCATACTTGACAAGACAACTGTGACACACCTAAATCTACTTAACAATGATAATAACATAATTTCTTTAACATTTCCCTCCTGTTTATCATTGGTAACTTCACAATCAACTGTTCCATTGATATATCTCCAATACAAGTTTTCTGTAACAACTTCTTTGCTGATCATGAGGTTAATCAATTTAACCATTACATTTTACTTAAATATATTTTACCAGCTGTTCAACTATCAATTTCAACAGCAAACCAAATAGATTCAACTCTTAACTAAAACTAAAGAACTGCAACATGTACAGTATTTCTTCACACTAAACACATCCTTATTCCAACCTCACACATAAAATCAAAGCATGTAGTAATTGTTACCAACTTGAATAGCAAGTTTCAAACCTTTTGATGGAAGCGAAAACCTTAACAGAAAACCTCAGTCATGATTGATCTTATTTTGAGGAGAAAACCATTTAAGGAAAAATTCTTCCATTACCCTGCCATAGCAGCGGCACTTGTTTACACAAGCAAGAGGAGAAACTAACCTTCTACTACACATATACTTTTATCTGTATGGGTTATATCAGTGGGAATTTTGTTTTAGGTCTAACAGTGGCATAAGGGGTCAATGTTACGCTAGACTTTATGTACTTCAAAGGGTGTGTCACTGCACAGGGTCCATAGGTCGTGTTAGTGCCATATTCATGCATTTTCATACGAGAATTATCATAAGAGACATTTTCACCAGACGTTCCTTCACCTATACATGAACTCTGTACATAAGGATTTTTTACGGCTGTCAAACGGGGGTGAGAAGCAAATATTGGCATCAGAGAACACATATAGCAATCAGATTCAATATTCAAATCAGAAATGATACACGTGTGATGTTGTAGGTATGCAGATCCTCTGACAAAATCCATCTCTTGAATCACCGTGCTTCGTCCTTCAGAAAGTAGAAGTCTTCATTCAGTCCTTGTAAGAGAAGTCTCAGCAAGGTGAGAGTGATAGCCGCTCCAAGGGCCAGCCTCAACACTAAAAGTCTGTTACCTCAAGGCATCGTCACTAAGCTTGGGAGGATCCAAAATCTTCACCGACGTTGAGACGACTAGATTCTAAACCTCTAATCCCCTTTGGAGTCGGGCTTCCCCTCCTCAGCGGTTGACTGGAAGGTCCCGAACCTTACAGTGAGAGAGGTGCGTCCAAGCGGTCCGGCCCTCCATCTTCACTGCATTGGGTGTAGATAGGATGACTCTGTGGGGCCCTTCCCAATATGGATCGAACCAGCACTTTTTCTTCATGACTTTGATGAACACACAGTCTCCTGGTTTCACTCTGGGATCCTGTGGAGAAACAGAGAGAGAGAGAGCAGTATTCGTGTCGACACATTCCTCCTACATCATCATCAGATGTAGCTTTACGAGAGAAATCAGGCATGATATACGGTCTGCCCTGTGAATTGTGTTTAATACATAAAATGCAAAAATGTTGTGAGTAGTTTGTAAATCCATATGTTGCATAGTGTTTGTCTACTAGTGCACACATCCCTCCTGTTGAGACATGGCTCTGCCCATGACTCAAAATAGCTGCCCACTTGTACATGGCTGTCTGTGTATATTGTGGGACTTTACAGCAATGGGTGAAAAAGCACAACTTCAGCAGGAGTTAAATATTTAATTTAAATATTTAGTTTGATAGCCTATGTATCACTTTCTCTGGTTTGTCATTGAAACACACATCAGCTATAGATTAGAAATTCCTCACACATTTCTAGATCTTCTTCTTCTTCTCCACTTACATACTGGTCGCTATCGTATCTTTGTTCTTTCTCATCTTTGGTGGCGCAGTCGCGAAACCAATGCCCATGACCCCCACACTTATAACACTTGTTGCTATCATCACCTTCATTTTCATAATCTTTCTGCATTGGCCTATTACCTTGTAATGCCATCACAAATGCTTCCACTAATTTCTCTGAGTCTTTCTTTTCCTTTTCTTTCTTTTTGTTCTTCACTGTTTTCTCTGCATGTTTAGCTTGTTCCATAAAATCTGGCAGTTCTGCTGTTCTGAAAGTAACAAAATGTTTCTCTATCCATTCTTTTATCTCTGGTCTGAAACTCTGAAGTAATGCTTGCTTCAATTGTTGTTCATAAATTGCCTTATCTTCATCACTTTCTGACTTCAGACCACTATAAGCTTTAAAGACTTTTTCAAATCTGTCTCTAAACTCCCAGACATCCTCATCGTCTTTTTGCGTTGTGGCGTGTATTTTAGTGTAATCGCAATGTTTTCTAAAAACTTCCTTGCATTTATTCTCTAAGTTTTGGATTTGTTGAGTAAGATCAACAGAGCCAGGGGCATGTGCTGTACCATTCAAATGGGCTACAAAGTTATCTTTAACACGGCTCCAATCGGAACCCATTTTGCAGCGAAATATCCTTTCGACCTCGAAACCATTTAGATGGTACACCGCTATTATGCTTTTCATTTCTTCGCAAAATTCATCAATTTGGGCTTTATGTGATGGAATTCCCTCCACCGCTTTTTTAACATCTTCCTGTGTCCATGTCCTATAGACATACATTAAGCGTGGATTGGCATCATTAGCGGCTTGATCTGGCCTAAATGTTGGATTAGGCAGTTCTATCATTGGAAATGCCTCCACCCGCTGTGGCTGCGGGGGCCAATCCGGAGTTTTATCATAATCCACATCATCATCATATAGATTTGCATCTGCATGACCCGATGATGGCTTTTGATTTTTATCTAGTTTGCGGTGGACGGTTCTACCTAGACCTACGCCTCCATCTAAGTCTGTTGACCATTCTAAATTCATAGCGTCTTTTAATCGTCTGCCATATCTTGGCAGCGGCAGCATTGAGGCTAAGGGAGGTGTTTTAGACTCCATGTGGAGAGGTGGATACAAAATTTCTTTCGCGCTCGGACTTCCTTGCGCTGGGGGATGAGAGGCTACAGCTGCCTCATCCTGTGCGGGGGAGGGCAAGGGTGCCGCTTGTGCTGCTGCAGCCTGTTGTGGTTGTGGATTATAAGGAGGAGGTGCGACGCCTGGCATATTGCCTTCTTCTTTGACATATGCTACAGTGCAATTTTTTCGCTCTTTTATTTTATTTTCACGCTTTTTTGCTTCCTCCAACCACAATTTGGCCGCATCAATTTCTTTTTGATGATGCGTTTTTAATCCACCCTTCTTATTAGAGTGGTGTGTTAGTATGTCGCGCAGCAATTTGGAACAGTTAGGAACTGTTAGTTTGCCTTCAAATTCAAATTTATCTTTCCAACGTGGTAGCCAAATTTCATGTCCTGGATGGACTCGAGCCATAAATTTGGCATCGCCTTTTAAAACTTTTTCTTTATTTTGAGTATTCCCCATGTCCACAAATAAGGGGTTGATCTGTGTCGTCCTCTTAGGGCAAACAACAAGCCTGGGAAGCGAGCTTCTAGACCGTAGTCCGGCTTCCCCTGGGTGTTTTATCTCTCACAGGCACTATTGTTTGTTTTAACTCACAGACAATCCCTTCACACACACTTCTCAGTCACACTCTTTCTTTCCCTCTCCTGTCGACTTAGGTGGGACTCGAACCTCTTTTTTTAATTATTATTATTTATTTATTAAGTTTTTATATTAAATGGAACTTCAGGCCCACTAGCTAAGGTAGAACTTCAGGCCTACCTTTTAGATAAACTATATGGTGGAACTTCAGGCCCTCCAAAAGTTTATCTTTAACAGCTGTATAAGAGAACAGCAACTTAATGCGATCTTTCCCTTTTTTTATAAAACCTAGGATTTTTTTACTCACTCTATATGGTTCTGCTCTGTGGTTCGTTGAATGCCGTCAATCCAGTCCGGGGGCTGGTCGCCGTCGGCTGGCCAGCACGGAATTCACCGTACGGGGCTTTTCTTCCACGGTTCTAAACCGCAGGCTGCGCAGTCTTCAGCTTTCGACGATCAGTCCCAGGATCTTGAATGTATTGGCATCCGGCATCGAAGGACCAAGAATGTTAGGAAAATCTTCCAAGTATTTAAGATTTTAAGAAACAAGAACCACAACAAGTAGTATGTTTTTTGACTCTGGCCCAGAGGAGAGAGTGTCCAGACGAGAGGATTCCCCCTCTCTGCTAAACAGTCTCTGTCCTCTGAAACTCAGGGCATCCTTTTATTGACAGAAGAGTGTCCTTGTCCTTGTTTGTCCCAACCCCCATATCCTGCTTTTGCAGAACCCCATATCCTGCTTTTGCAGGTACATCTGTTTCCTTTAACGTAAAGAAGAACAATGTATGCAAGAATTTTCCTTGCATCAGCAGTCCACGTATACATGCATACTTGACAAGACAACTGTGACACACCTAAATCTACTTAACAATGATAATAACATAATTTCTTTAACAGGTATATAATAGCTACAAATGATGTAGTTATTATACATACTGTATCTCACTTTGTTTTTTATCATTAAAAACTGTCAGTGTTAAAAAATCAGGGCACCTTCATTTTATGACCTAGAGTATTATTTAGCATAATTATGTAAAGAATGGAGGATTTTTGTTTGATGGCTGCTAGACCTGGTTGATATTGTGATGTATGTTTAAAGATGGCACACCTCGCTGCTACAATGCCACCGACTCGGAGCTGAACTCCCCTGCCTGGTTTGTGGACTACATCGGCCCATTCATCAGCTATGCCTCAGTCAGTGACCTTCAGTCCTTCTGCTCTTCCAGCCAGGTGATGTATCTAAACCAGTCATTCAAGTTCAAGTGCTTTACTGGCATTACATATAATAATGCACCATTGAAATTCCCTCCTCCCCTCCCCCCCCCCCCCCTCTCTCTCTCTCTCTCTCTCTCTCTCTCTCTCTCTGTCTCACTCTCTCTATCTCTGTCTGTCTCATATGATCCTAATCTGTGTTATGTCTTGTTCTGCTTTATCCCTGTAGCTGGGTGTCTTCCTGGAGAATCCGGCAAACATTCAGCTCTTTGGCAACTCCATCATCTCCTCCACTGTCACTTCCTACTACATAACACAACTCTACACCCTCAATCCCACTTTCAGCGCAGTCAAGTGAGTGTCTGTCTGTGTTTGCTTCTGGGTGTTCCCCCTTTTTATCACAGACTAAAATATGACCTTAATGAACAATGTTAGCTTCACGCTTGATGCCTTGAGGGTCAGTCCGTAGAAAAAGCTTGATTCTCAAAGAGCTCTTTAAACCTTAAATTGTGAAGCTACTTTCTGTGGTACAATATTATATTTGGATAAATGAAATTTTAGGCCTTTTCAAGATAGTTATCAGTCTTTTCTGAAAATCTGATATGGCAATGGTCAATGGTTTTAATAACCACAACTGTGATATTCTCTTCCCCTCCATTCTGTGTTTTTCTATTCTTTAGTTTCCCTGGTGACTTGCTGTGTCTTGTACCCGTGTCTGGATACGAGGACTTGGGCAAGAATGACAGCATCACAATGCTGGACCGCCTGAAACTGATCTGCAATGGGACTGAACCTGAGGTAGCATTCTATCATTTTGACTGTAACAGGCTGATGGGAATCATGCATTTTCTTAAAATGACACCCTTGTCCATTTCATTCACATCTCTCATTACTCATTTGTCATCTTCAGATTTCTGCCGCCCTGGTGGCCAATCTGCCCCAGCTCTCTGCGGATACCATCCAGTCTCTAGGCAATGACAGCACCAGCTTGACAGTGGGCCAGATCAGCCAGACCTCCTCTACTGTGCTTGCTTCCTCACTGAGCACGCTCAGTGTGGTCAGTGGTTGGAACCAGGGTCAGGTCAACGCCATTGTCCAATCCATCTCACAAACCGTGAAGGTAGTTGATCAATGTTTATGAGATGCTAAGAGATAGATAGATACTGTAGATAGATAGATGGATACTTTATTGATCCCCAAGGGGAAATTCAAGAGATGGCAATTAGGAAATAAAGTTTTCATGTAGTCCTTTCAAATGATCTTAGTGACTTCAATAATGGCAAAAAATCCATCCATGCTCATTTCTCATCCATTCTCCCCCATGATACTGGTGCTACTCAATGTCTTGACTGTAATTGATGTTTCTGGCAATTTCTTTGATTCCCTAGATTACCACGGCAACTACCCTAGTCTCTCTGGGAACCCTCGTCCAGGGTGTTCCCACATCGACTATATCCAGCATCACATCTTCGCAGCTTCTGACCACAACCTCTAACACTGTGTTCATCAACAACATGCTGACCACACCCACCATTGTGCAGCAGACCTACGTCAAGAAGGTTGGCAATGAATTTGCATGTGCAGTTATTGACTGAATGTTACTCTGTCTTTAAGAAGCTGTCTTTTTAGTCAAGATCAATATTGCAACTAATCTTTGATCTTTCTGTTCTGTTCTCCTCTTTCTTTATCTCTGTGTTTCGTGTGTGTGTGTGTGTGTGTGTGTGTGTGTGTGTGTGTGTGTGTGTGTGTGTGTGTGTGTGTGTGTGTGTGGTGTGGGTGTGTCTGTGTGTGTGTCTGTGTGGTTTCTATTCTTTCACCAGATAATCTCCATAGACCAGAGCATAACTCAGCTGATGGTAAATGTGCCTGATGCACTGGCTGGCTCCATTCCCCGAGTTCTGCTGACCTCTTCCAGCTCGGCCGTCGTCTCACAGATCAACCAGAAGACATGGAAGCCACAACAGGTAACCTCAATTGCTTTGCATGGTGATGTTGCATATTGTTCATGATGATTTAGGAAAGAGATCAATTTCTCAGTCTGGGTGTATAATGCATACAGTACGTATGTTTGTTCATGTAAGAGACAGTGGCTGCTACAGTGGTGAGGTAGCAGAAAATAATGCATGGTGAGGTGGTAATGCATTCATTACAAGTGCATTATTGTCTATTCTACTATTATCCTGTTTATACCATGGCTGTCACACATTCATGTCATCCCTATTTACACAACTGCAGTAACAATTCTAAATCAATGCTCTATTAATGGTTAACCTGAATTATTATTTTCAATGCTTACCGGTCGGTTAAAAGTCAGGGGTGCAATTTCCCATTGCCAACAGGTTAGCATCCAGACTCAGATTTGAGGCCACTTTTGTAAAATTACAGTGGGCTCTGGCCAAATACAAAACCCCCCCAGGTTGTTCCATTCATTTGTGAGATTCTTAACAGACTTGGTCCATTGCAAGTATAATAAAAAGTTGGAACAATTTCATAGGTATGCCAATGTTAAAATCTAATTGAAAGTCTAAAGAATGATAGAAAATTAAACCAAACTGTAAAGGTGTATTATTGACAGTATATGTAGTGTATTATGATTTTTGTGTCATACCGTATATTTCACTGAAATGCCAGTCTCTTAATTTAACACTAATCCCATGGTCTCTCTCTTGTGCAGGCTGTGATGTTCTTTGACACGGTCGCATCTGCTGTAACTGACACAGAAGAGTAAGTTACTCGTACTGTACAGTGTAGAGTGAATGTGACAATGAGATGACAGAGAAGACATGTAATGAATTACACTAGGCAATCAACATTGCTTTTGTGCTCCACTATAAAACAATTTATCTCTTTAATTTCATCACTAGAAACTTTACAATGTGTACAGAAAACTCTTCTTAAATGTTCACAGTCGTGGTGATATCCTTTACCGACGCCACTCTCACTCGTGCCAATTATTCCACCTGACTCAAACTGTGTTCTCTACTGTTCGACATACAGTACAGTAACTCAGCTTTGTTGTTGTCCTCCTTAACAGCTCAAACTATTCTGTGTTGTTCTGTTCAGGCTGTCCCAATCAGTGTTGCAAGGGTTCTCCTGTACCTCAGTGCAGACGATAACCAGGGTTAAGGTGCGACGCCTCATCCGGTCCTGCAGGCCACGTCGCCGCCGCCGCAAGGTGGTCCTGAAAGAGTCTCAGGTGAGCTGGACAACCAGAACTAACCCTGGGTTTAATTCGAATGGGCAAACTTGGCCTATGCCTCTTAGTCTTAGTACTTCTTTTTGTTTTCTGTGCAGATGTTTCTCTGGATAGAGTGGACCATTAGAGATCATAAAGAGTGTGTGTTTTGAGAGAAGAAAAATGAAAATAAAGAAAAAGATTTGTAAAACTGTCTCACATGTTATACTTCACAGCTGACTTGCATGTACAACTATGAGAAAAGTGAGGCCTCGCAGAACTTCACAGAGTACCCCACAGATATGCTGCTGTACTTCAAGTAAGTAAACTGACCACAAAACTTGCTGTTAAGACATTAAGAAAATTGAATATAAGCCCTTATTCAAGGAAAATGTGTTGGATGACAAGAAGAACAAAATAAGAGAGTAGATATAATGTAGATGATGCCTGAAATCATTGTGGAACAATGTCTTTTTTTTATTTGTCTTTTTATTTTTATATTATTCTTATTTCTGCAATGTTGCTTGTGTTTTAGTTATGACCAGGTCCAGGCCAACTGCAAGTCCTACTTCCAAGCCCTCAGTTCTGCAGACTTCTCTGTCGTTTCCAGTGGTCTAAACATTAAAACAACACTGTGGAGCAATGCCAGGAGCTGTTTGGTGAGTTTGGTTTGGTTTGGTTTGAAATGATCAGCATTAATTTCTGAAGAGACATGCAAGTATGTGAATGGTGGAAACACCAAGCCTCTTAATACTAGACTGAGTACTTGGTTTAATTTTGTGGGCCTAGACTGCGCTACTAAATAATTGGTCCAGCCAAACCAATCACATTGATCAGGGATTCCATGTTTCTTCCTACATACCGTAGCCCAAACTGATAATAAACCACTTTGGCAGTCAGTAAACAATGTACAGTGTGTAGGTCTAGCTTTGCTATACATACATTTTCACATTGTTTAGACTGCAATTTTGCAGGCGTTGCTACTAACACTGGGTTTATTCAGATTTTTGTTTGTTCATTCTGTGTCAAAAAAAGTTTCTTCTTTTTTTTTATCTTAGTATTGGCATCTTCTGTTAAGCAACACATATCACTCAAGAGCCAAGAGATAGTGAGATAGGCTGTTATCTGTCTTTGTGAACATAGTTTGTGAAATAATTTGTAGCCTACTTGCTTGTCCATAGTTGTCACATGCACGCTGTCACACGCTAAACTGATTTACTTTCGTCCTACTTCTTTTTCTTAAGTTTCTCACTGAATAATTGTCAAATGTGGCGCAATAAATTCGCTGCTCTCCCACTTTGAATGAATGGTGCGTTCATGTTGGGCAATTCAATAGCAAAATGAAGTGATTACTAGCAGGGAAGAGTCCGAGTGGGGATATCCTTATAGAGTATATTGCAACTCATTGAATGCCTCATTCAATCAGAAATTGATTGAAGTACTGTAGTTTGTCCAAACCTGTAACCTGCGTAAAAATGTTATGGTTTTAGTTAGTTTAGGCTTTAGTTGCTAAAATAAAGCAGTTCAATACATCGTTTCATTATGGAATGTTTTCTCTGTGTTCCTGGTGCACCATAGGGCATCACTGGTTTCAAACTCAGCTCTGACGATGTGGGTATCCTGGGCAACATGGTGTGCACCCTGGATGGCTCCTACATCCAGAACTCTGACCCAGCCATTCTGGAGAAACTGAAGAACTGCCCAGACTTCACAGATGCCCAGGTCTCAGCCGTAGAAACCCTCCTATTCACAGGAAACACAACATATGGGTACGTATGTCAACCATAAGGTCCAAGAAATTAACATCAACTAAAAATGAGAATAATAACAAATTACTACAAAGTCACTAGTGAAATGAATGTCCATGTTAATCATTAGCTCAGGATTGATTTAGAATTGTTATTGTGTAATAATAACATTTAATATCCATCTGATACATTTCTTATGTGTTTATTCTCTTCAGAAACTCATCCACATGGAATCAGCAGACTCTGCAGGATCTGGCCATCCTCCCCCTATACCTCACACGGACCTTCTGGGACAATTTCAGCACGGTGAGTTCTCCAACACGGTTGCCATGCAACCACTGCAGCCTCATTCCTCACCTGTGTGTCTTAATGAAAGCAGAAACCACCCATGTTGATCCATATTGACATTGTGTCTTCATCTGTTGACAGTCGGAGAAAAGGGCGTTCCTCAGGTCCTTCCTGCCCTCACTGAGGAAACAGAGGGTCCAGAAGAGGAAACTGCGTAGGATGTTCAGGCAGTGCAACCGCCGGGCCAGGCGCCGGTTCATACGTGGAGCAGGTCGGGAAACAATGCTGCATCAATCACTGTGCTCCACCATACTGTCCCATACGGCACAATACTTAATCATACTCCACAGTACTTAATCACACTCCACCGTACTGTCCCATACTGCCCAATCCTTAATCATACTCTGCAATCCTCATACTCCACCATACTGTCCCATACTGCACAATACTTAATCACACTCTGCAATCCTTAATCATACTCCACCATACTGTCCCATACTGCACAATACTTAATCATACTCCACCATACTGTCTCATACTGCACAATCCTTAATCAAACTCCACAATCCTTAATCATACTCCACCATACTGTCCCATACTGCACAATACTTAATCGCTAAGAAGGCCAGATGGACTGGTATTCAATGTCATTGGGTCAAAAGTCAAGCCCAAGTGGTACTGAAAATCTCATTTTTGGGCCCTTGGTCTACACATAATTTATACATAAAACATCATATGCCGCAAGAATGCATACATCTTTTCTTGTGTATCTGTATTCAAAATGTATATAGATGTATATTTCTTATGCCATTATTACATGCCAGGCTTGACTGTAGAATTGGTTAAAATATAAATGTAGAAAAAATAAGAGGACATGGAACTACTTGTATAAGTTTACTTCAGCATCTTCAGTGATACTTTTTAAACTCTTACTCCAGGATGTGTGCTTGGGAACATCACCGTGTCGACCGTCAGTGACCCGTCCTTCCCATTCGGTTACGATGCAACGCAATTTGACCTCTGCCTGGACTTGGACATCCTCAAGAACAACCTGGCCGCAGTAACTGAAAAGGTGGACGATGAAGACTTCCAGACTATTATCCTGGCCAAGTTAAATCAGGTATCTCCATTTGTCACTTACAGTTCTGGAAATTGTTAAAGCCATTATTTTGTTTCACAAATGAATGTTATTGTAGCAGCCAGTTGGATAATCCTAATAGTTTTCTAATTTCTAATCTACAGTAGCAAGACATGTTTGTAGTAATTATCCAAAAAAGCCTATGTACCAACTTTGCAACAGGAGCCATTGCTAGTTAACCTGACTCACGTAAGCACCTGTTGGGACTTGGCAACTACGAAATCCCCTAGGTCAGCACGTAATGTCCACAGGCCCAAGCCTAACCCAAAACCCAAGGACGCTTCATACAGAACAGTCAGCACATAGATGCTTGATTCAGAACAATCAGCACATATGACACGTGGATAAACTGATGTTGCATGTTATTTTATGTCAATTATGGCAGACTGTTCCACCAATATGATAAATCCGTTTCCTTCTAAGAACCCTGATTGGTTTGCCAAAACGTCAGTCACCTACTAAGGGGATGAACCCCAAATCCTGATTGGACGTGTTACATATAGGAAACAGGAGGTCCTTGGCCCCGCTTCTAGCATAAAAGACAGAGCACAGTTACTGTAGCTCCGACTTCAGATTTTGCGCATGGTCAACGACAGCTCTCGTCTCATCGTATCTCCTTGGATCGAGTTTTCTCCAGAGTGCTAATTGAACGGCTGGCGTGGGATTTCCATCACACATACGTCTGACTTAAATGTTTGTATGCAGTATGAAATCGGGCATGGACTATGCCACACATGCCAACATTAATGTTCTCATGTCCTACATGTACTTTGTGCTACTGTATGTCACAACGTCTTACATTCCATTTGTCTCGTGCTGCATTCTATCAGGCATACCCAGAGGGCCTAAAGGACTCAGAGCTCCAGCTCCTGGGTTCCACAGCCCGTGTGGCCACCACAGATGACATCAGTAAGTGGAACGTCACCCTGATCGACACGCTCGCAGCACTAATGAACACAGACGACGGAGAGTGGAACACCACGATGGTGAGTCTGTAAAGAGATGAAATGACGTCTGCCTAATTGACTGTAAATAAGTCGGGAAAAGATAGTGTAGAGATGGTCGATGTTGAGAGTAAGAAGTTTAGTAGTTAAGTGTATTCACATCAGATCAACTCATTACTTTTGGACTAGGTTAGTCTTGGAAATGTTCTGTTCAAATCTTTTTGGTAGGCAACAAAAGACCTACAACCATCTCGTTGCTTGTTTTATTTTTATTTTGTTTTTCATTTTTTAAAAATCTAAGGGAGTCGGTATAGTGGGTAGGTCTTAAAATGATGCTCCTATAACTGTGTGAGTGAAAGCACCTTTTCTCTCTCCCTCTCTCACTCTTCAGAGGGCTTTGCTGTAATAAAGCGAAAACGCACACATTCTCACACACAAATCACCATTTCTCTACCCTGTGTTTTTTTCAGAGTAAAGCAGTCATTATGAAGTACCTGAGCGCAGCCAACAGCACACTTGGTAGTGATGAGATCAACACCATTGGATCCAATCTCTGCAGTCTGGACACCAGTGTGCTGAGTAGCATTACATCAGCCAGTATAAAGTGAGTGAATTTAGCCCTGAAGGCCAATGCTGTAAACTATTTCTGAGTATTTACCAACTGCAAATAGACATCAACAAATGGCAAGATCCACCAGAATGCTTGTGTTTTTGTTAAGGCAGACTGAACTGGCTAGCAAAGTACTTACAGTAATTAACTTACTAATGTTTACACCTATCCCTACTGAACAACTGGATTTGCTAATTGCTAATCAGCTAGCATACCGAGATAGCAAGGGAAAAAAACCTGTTACTCACCATTAGAAATTCACTTTTCTGAGTATTCTGTTGTGTTCTGCGATGTTATAAACGATAGAATTGAAATCCAGCATTCTAGCAAAAAGGCAAGCACTAGCCGACATTTTCAGTGAGCCTGATCACGAGTCACGACATCAAATATAATAGGCTACATTTCCGAACTCCAAGCAGGCCTTACTCCTTTGTAAATTTAAAATATAAACAACAACTATGAGCTGTTTGCTTGCTAGAATTACATTACTACCTTCTCAATGTGTAGATTACAACGAGCTCACCAACCTGTGCATTTTCCTATACTCAGATGTTACTAATGTAGCCTAAGCTACAATGTTACATGTAGGCTAAGCATGGAATCCCCACTTCCATACTAGTCTTAGAACAACCACCTAAAACTCACCACTGCCCCCCCCCCCCCCCTTTTTTTTTCCCAGGGATGCTGAGACTGTGGACCTGAGCTCCTGCTCCAGCCAGCAGAAGACTACCCTGTACACCACTGCCAAAGCCGCCTTCACCTCAGTTAGACAGCAAAGGAGCACCACAGCCTCTAACTCGTATTACCAACTCATCAGCGCGTACCTGGGTAAGCATGTGTGCCCGTGTAGTGCGCCAACGAGGTGCTAACAACACCAAGGCTCATCAGCTTTCATGGCTCAGTTAGAGAAAGAAGCTAACTCATCAACCATAACCTTGTTACCTTAGTATTATATACAGCGTAATGTGATTTGCATACACTATATGAATCTATAATATGGTTATTATAGTTACTGTATGTGAGGATACTAAGGGCAAACTTCCTGACTCTCTCCCTCAGGCGGTGCTCCCCTCGCTGACATCCGTAGCTTGGCAACGGAGAACATTAGCATGGACCTCAGCACATTCCTTACCCTCAATCTTGATGTCATTAAGGTACCACCAGCCTGTGTATTAGCATGATTTATGACATCCAATTGGATTGACATCAGTTATAACCCCCAGTGGCTGAGCAATTTGTCATGGTTTGAAATCTCGGGAAGGATACAGACCATGAGATTCAATAACTTATATGTACAGTGACTGTCAAAAGAATAGCAACAGCATTATTACTGTAGCCTCAAACCTAAAATAATGCAATAAAGTAATATAAACGTACATGCTTTTCTATTCTCAAGTTGATTTTTGTTGTTGTTTCAAGAAAGTGACTGAACCATGATAATGATTATTTGTAATTTTACTCTCAACATTTTCAGAATCTAAGTGTGAGCGAAGTTGTTGGACTCCTCGGCTCAATCAACATCAATGACCTGACGACCTTTGAGAACAACTCCATTATCCAGGCATGGATCGCTGAGCAGCTTCAGTCGGAGCTCGACAGCCTGGGTCTTGGTTTGACGGGAGGGAGATCCTCTGTTGCCACTGTCACTGTCGCACCTTTGACCAATGCTACAGACAGTGCCAGTAACACTACCACTACCACTACCACTACCACTACCGCCACCACTGTCAACACCGCCATCAACGCAACAACAGGTAGGATCCAATGGACGATACATTAATGTTCCTACTCACACATTTATGTTTTTACTCTGTACTGTCTGTATGTTTGAACTCTGACTCCCAATCTGCCCACTGCCCCTTATCTGCACAGCTAATCTGGAATGTTGCTTTAAAATACTCTTATATGTTCCAACCTGCACTAGATGCTAGTTAGCATGACAGGAATTTGAGTAAAAGTATCATGTTTTTATAAAGATACACAGAATGCAAGGTCAGTCCGCACTGACCCATTCAGAATAATATACATTTATACACTTAAACATTATATTTTATAAAACATTGCAACATCAATTCACACCATTACACCATTGTTGTTGCTGTTGGTTCTGATTGTCTTATTTTGTTGTTGTTAAATGTATTATTGTGTGTTGCTTTGTGTTCCCAGTTGCCCCTTCCACCAGTAGAGGGGATGTGTCTCACCAGAACTCCTTGGCCCTGAGCATGTGTGCGTTGCTCATATCTCTCCTGATGCTGCATTAACCATGAACCTACAGTATATGGGCACGTGTGCACATAGTCACAACTGCTTAATTTAAATTCTATTGTGTATTGCTTAATTTGTATTCTTGCTACTTTTTCTTGCACTTTTAGATTACTGAATTGTTTTAATTTAAATGTTCACTTAATTTATTTATCCTTTTAACTAATTATTAACCTCTCTAAATTACGTAATATATCAGATGTGTAATCTGTGTGAAATCAACTTTTTAGGAATGGTCTTTTCTGCACTTGCAATCTCAAGTATTTATGAAATGCTCAATCATTATATCACTAATAAATGAATCTACTATTAAGGTATGTCTTATGTGTTAAATCAGTGCAACAATTGTCTTTCCATTTACAGAAATTCATTCATGGCCTGATATAAAACACAACTTGACAGTTTAATAAAGGTTACATGAAATATACTATTAATTTCAACGTTGCTTGAGGCATGTACTGCCTGTGATATGTTGTGATGAATATTGCAGTGTCACTGCTAATAGAATACTGCAAAGGATTCGCATGCATTTATCGAAGGACACAGGTAAGAGCGAGAGTGCACATAGCCAAACACTGTTTATTGATCAAGTCCATTGTATTTTTCATAAATGAATGGGGGAGTAAGGTAGTGAATTTGCCATATTAGATATTAGTATATTTATTGTGTGATGGTGAGTATAATTGCTAGTGGTAGGCTGCATAAACAGTATGCTGCATATAACAGTACTTGAAAAAGATCAGTAACATGATACAAAACATTATGGCCATTATGTTTAAAGGTATTGTAAGTTTTGTTGAACTATTCCATGAGGCTTAATGGCACCAAATAACCTAAGAAGTAGTCTGGGAGCTCTTAGAATAGCATTTTGGACAGATCTTACAATTTGATCAGTCACAGTGCTGAGATATAAAATATTGCATCAGTACTGTAGATCACTGTGTCTAAGAGCTGTGGCACCCAGCTTCACCATAAGTGCCAACAAAGGCTTGATCAAGGGGTGTTCGATGTCCAATAGAAAACAGAAGGTGAAAATGATTTTCCTAGAAATCGAGGATTTGGTAAACGGCACAGTTAAAATATATGGATAACAACTATGCAACATTAATCTCATATGAACGCCTCTGTTGAATTAGAAAATAAATAACAAATTCATAGTGCATTTCAGCCCAATCTGTCGTTCTGGTGTAAATGTGCTACCAGAATTTGTGCTTTCACTCTTCTGAAAGTCTGTTTGGATCTCCATCATACCTGCCTTTCTCTTATCCCCTTAGGTCTCTCATTTGCATTAATAAGTCCACCAAAGCTTTGCTTGTGCATATAGTTTCAGGCTCTTCTGTAACTCCATTTTGCTATAGCCTACTGTTTCAACGACAAAAATGCGACAGACAACAATTTTTTCCAAGAGGCTCTTGATCTCATAACCAAACCAGCCATGATGACAGTGGACAGAGTTGGAGTGCTCAGTTTAATATTCCGGTAGTCTGCTTCTTCTCGTGTCCCAGCTGATCATGTGATTGGGCAACAGTGATGGCTGCCAGGCCACAGCCGTCTCCTCAGAGCCCTCCTCTTCCTCTTCTTTGGTGTGAGGATGGTGATGATGGCCTCGTCGAACACAGCCTTCAGGCCCTGCTGTGTCAGTGCGGAGCACTCCGAGTAACAACGAGCCCCTACCTGAGGGGCAGGTAGAAGAGTGTTCATGACGGCACTTGCATGGAATGGCAAGGTGTGGTGTGGTGTGGTGTGGAGTATTATTATACTCTAATTATACAGTAGCTCTGGATACAAATGTTGTGCTAATTTTGGATGGTAATTTTCTGTCAATTACACCTAACCTAGAATCAGAATACTACTACTAGACAGTGCACCTAATAATTTAATAATTCTTAATCTCCTCCTTTCTCTGTACCGTTACTGTAATGAGAGAAGATGTTACTGCACCTCTCTGGCGAGCTTGTGGCCCTGCTCTGCTGTAATGGCTCTTTCCCTCATGCTGTTCAGCCTGGTGATGGTCTTCGGATCATCACGCAAGTCAATCTGATCAAAGAGACAGAAAGAGTACAGTGTACGATATTAAGATTGTCTGCATTACTAGAGTACAGGGTTCCCACTCTAACACGTGGAGGTCCGGGGCCCTTTCAGGCACTTTGAGGCAGTCTGCTATACCTTGAGATTTTTAAGTTTTTCATCTAACTAAAACACCTAAGCAAAAGTGGCACATACGGTTATATTCTAGAGGTCCTCCACAGTAATTATATGAGACCAATGTGGATGTAATGAAACCAGTTTTTTATTATAATTCAGTGTAAAGTAAACACAACTTTTAAAAAAATGATTTTCAAAGGCCTTCAAGCTTTGGAAAAATACACACTTTAAATATATCTAGCTAAGACGTTTGAAATTGGAACCTTGAAAACAAAGGTGTTGGCTACATAAAAGTAAGAAGAACATTAAAAATGTTTATGTAGTTTATCTACAAATTGGAAAAAAGTCAGACTAAATGTGTCATTTAGTGTCTCTTTCAAAAGCAAATTAAGTTGAATGGGCTTTTTGAATGGGCCTGCTGCAGGTGAGGACCAGTGAAAGCGGTAAAGACAAAAACGCCCAGCATTGTCGTGTAAATAGGGCCTGAAATCTTAGGATTCTCTTTTATTGTTTTTACAAAGTGCCATTGATACGTTCTCTTTTAAAACATATATTTTTAAGATTTATAAGATTCAAAGTTTCCGATGGTGTCACTTATTTGCTTCTAGTATAAAAGCTCACTGAAATTCAGAAGTGTGTTTGGAACAGTTTTTCAAATCCGCAGGGGGGGATTTAAGACTCCAGGGTGAAATATACTGTGTAATTCCATGAATTTTCCTTGACAAAAAAATAATTTCCATAGCTCATAAACTATATAATTACTGTAATTGTACAATATACCAACCAATGATTTCAGAGCAGGCGCGTATATTTTACTATTTTTGAGGGATAGATGAATGAATGGGCATTGAATAAATGTGGGCTACTCAAGCAAGCAGTAAATCTAATAACCAAATATACTCAAATTCTGCAGTGAAGTATTTGAATTAAAGTATTATTTTTGGGGGTTCGGTTCACCTGTGTGCCAATGAGGAGGAAGGGAACCCCAGGCGCATGTTCCTCCAGTTCTGGCACCCACTCCAGCCGAGCGTTGTGGAAGCTGGCCGGATTCACCACAGAGAAGCAGATGAGGAAGACATCCGTCATGGGGTAGGACAGAGGACGCAAGCGGTCATAGTCCTCCTGCCAAGCAGAGGGCACTGAGCTGATTAGGATTTGAGGCATAAACTAAGCAGTTTGAGAAAGATGCAAGTTATCCACTATAAGGTGGTAGCTTGTGGCCAACCCTCTCATCATTATTCTGCCAGGTTGTGTTTTGTGTGTGTGTGTGTGTGTGTGTGTGTGTGTGTGTGTGTGTGTGTGTGTGTGTGTGTGTGTGTGTGTGTGTGTGTGTGTGTGTGTGTGTGTGTGTGTGTGTGTGTGTGTGTGTGTGTGTGTGTGTGTGTGTGTGTGTGTGTGTGTGTGTGTGAATCGTTTTGAGAAAGGTACAAACTGTTGTGCAAATGTCAACATTACGATTAGAAATGCACACAAGCGACTGAGAAAAACTGTAGGAAATATGTACAAACATCAAGATTTTCAACATAGTTTGACATACTACACATACAAATGATCAAGCTGCTCTCCTTTCAGTACACTTTCAAATATATGTTTACATAAAGTTGAAATAATTTAAAAAGATAAACCCCATGTTGGCTCTGAAGTGCAAAGTGAACAACAAATGTGAAAACGCCAACAACAAATAAAACACACACACACACACACACAACTCACAAAACACAACCTGGTAGAATAATGATGAGAGGGTTGGCCACCAGCTAGCAAAGATGCAGTAGTTCCGTTGCACCTGGAGCTGCGATGCACTGGGCATAAGATATGTCCCATTGAGCAACACATCTGTGCAGTTTATAGTAAACATCCAGCTTAAGCTTGCAGCACCTGAGAAACATATCACTGCTTATTGTGGCAGGGTCTCCAGCAGAGATAACCCAGCTGATCCTTTGTGTACTCTTTCCACTAGAGAGAAGAATGAGAGCCTGCCTGCCTGTATGTACAGACCTTCACAAACAAGTAAGAACTACAAATGTATTACCAGCTTGAATGGTTGAATCAGTAAAGCTAAACGCAAATGAAAGATTATTTAGCTCAGATTTCTTTAGATTTTTCTTTAAAGATGCCATTATGAATACCATTCTCTTTTCTCGTCTTCCATTAAAAAAAACAATAGCAGTTGCTGCACTCATCTGATGACAAAGCAAGTGGTGATCAACAAGACTCCCAATCCATGCTCTCATCTGCTAATTTTGGTGTGACAGGTATGAGTCATTGAATGTACTGTATGATGTCACACACACACAAAGAGAGAGAGAGAGAGAGAGAGAGAGAGAGACTGCCCATACATTTGTCAATCAGTGTGCCCATGACCGTTCAGTCATTTGAGTGACCAAAACTACAATGAAGACATGGGAACTATGTCCAAAATAGAGACAACACTGTGTGTCAAGACGTAGTCCCCTTGACACACACACACACACACACACACACACACACACACACACACACTCAGGTAAAGCGGCACTGAATTATTTTTTTGGTGGTGTCTGAACCACAGGCACTTCTCTATTCCTTCCGGCCATACACTCACACACACACACACACACACACACACACACACACACACACACACACACACACACACACACACACACACACACACACACACAGACACCAGCAGCTGAGAAAGACAGACAAACATGATCAGACCAAGATCCAAATAGGGAACTGAGCTTTTACTGTCTCAATCACCACACATATTCTCCAATTCTCACACTTGATCCAATCAGATTCAACTTCCAAATCCTCACTACTGGATATTGTAAAATACAGGAAAGAATGCATTGCATTTTAAATGACTTGGACACGTGAAGACTTGATGTAATGCTATGGTTATAACTGTAGTAGTATCTACTGTAGCATCGTGTTTTCACAGAAGTGACCTTCAACCTTCAGTGTAGGCCTACTAATACATTATTATGCAATATATTATCCAATAACTTTTGTATACATAATATTCAACAATGTTTTGCCATCGCTATATTTTGTTACTATCTGAGTCATCTGTATTTTGTCATCAAAACCATGACACCACAGTTAATGAGCTGTTAAAAAATCACACCAGAAAACTTGATGTCTTGGTGTGTACCTTACCATGTCAGCCTAGGCTCACATACAGGTTTATTGTCAGTGTCACAAACATCCACGGTGATGGCAAACATTACCTGTCCAGCTGTGTCATACAGGCCCAATAAATACTGTTTTCCTCCAACGCTCACACTCACTGTAGAATTAACAAAGACAGTGTTAGAGGCTGTGAAGACAAAGAACAACACCCAAGCCAGTGAGAAAGCGCTCAGCGAGAGCAACAAGTGTCCAACGATTGAATACAAATGGGCTACCCCGTTTCAAGAAAATCACGAAATAAACAACATCAATTTGTAACACCAGTTGCGGCACAATATTCCCCACCCTCATGTAATTTCTCTCTTCAATTCACCACTTCATTTAGCCTAGCTATACATAATCCACCAAATTTGACACATTCAGAATACATTTCCCCTACCCGACAGCCGAATACAACTTCTTACCTGCGTAATGGTCAAAAACAGTCGGCACATATTCCTCTGGAAACGCATCATTAGCATAACTCATCAGCAAGCATGTTTTCCCTACCGCGCCGTCACCGACAACCACGCATTTAAGCGCAGTAACAGCCGTCCCGTTTGCTATACTGGAGAAATCATCCTCCTCCACAATTCCAGGGTTGGTCGGTGCACTCCGGTGGAGAGGCATGGTGCGCCAACCGCAAATTCTAATTTGACATCTCTAATAGTAGCTAAAACACTACCCTTTGCGCACTAAATAAACCAGTAAAATTAAAATATTATATCATGTGACAAGTGACAGTTGCGGCACTAGTAGGGAGGATGACAGTCCTATGATCATGGTGACACCAGCCAGTGTTTCCCTTTGTCACGCTGCACTTGTCACCGCTGGCTGTTATGGGGCGGGGCCCTTGGACTTGTAAACGCGCGTGCCAGTTTGACCGTCTGACTCATCAACAGGCACCTGTTTTACACCCAATGTTTGTATTAGGCTACTGTAATCGAAAATAGTTAAAGTTGGGCGATTCTTAAAATATGAAATATAGTCTTAATTGAATGTCATGTGACCCGTCTAGTAGTGAGAGTGTACTGTATTTCAAAGATGTTGACATTACAGTTGCTGTCGAGTCACATGACTAAACCATTACATCATAGCAGGACACCTCATAGCACATTGAAGCTGTGACTGCGGGAAAAAAACAATAAGTGAGAGACTTTCTCTATTTTTCCAGCGTATCATAATTGCAGGTTTAGCAATAATACCTTTCTCTTCTTAGATACATTAGATAGCAACAGTTATGAGTCCCACCCACACTGAATGATACAAGCTTAATATAAGAACAGCACTAACAC
>NC_085011.1:10304511-10329511 GCF_963854185.1 Sardina pilchardus
GTGTGTGTGTGTGTGTGTGTGTGTGTGTGTGTGTGTGTGTGTGTGTGTGTGTGTGTGTGTGTGTGTGTGTGTGTGTGTGTGCGTGCGTGCGTGTGTGTTTGTGTGTGTTGGAGAGAGAGAGAGAGCAAGAGAGAGAGAGAGAGAGAGAGGGAGAGAGAAAGAAAATGAGCAAAGTGGACACAGAAAATGAGCAGTAAGGTTGAAATGAAATGAAAAGCAGATAAGAACGAGGAATGGAACATTGTTCTAGAACAGAATAAAAATGATGCCGATAGAAAATAGAGTAAAAACAAAACCACAAATGATGGGCTACGTTCTAGTGATGGGAATTCCAGCCCTTATTAGTGAGCCAGATCATTTGGCTCAGCTCAGGATTAAGAGTCGGTTCTTTCAGCTCCCAAAAGTCTCTTCATTTGGTAACACCTGTGGCTTTCATAATTCAGCAACATTTACTGTAGCAAACCTTTGAGCTATGACTACCCTCACTCCCTGATAGGGTTAGGGCTGCCAGCATGTGTGAAGTGTATGTCTGCTCACAAAACAAAACTTGACCATTTTTAATCAAGAGAGTCACCAAGGGTCACCATCCCAAGTAGCAAAGTATTTAAACTTCTTCTACATTCTGAGATAGGAGCAAGGGTCTACAAACACATTATGGGTAGACTATACAGTATGTGTCCATATCATTTAGATTGTTCAGTGCATTGTATATATAACCTTACAATTTTCAGAGTACATCTCTTTTACATTATCTGGTAGAACAAAATACATCATGCAACCCTCACTCATCTTTAACTGTTGTCTCACTCCATCTGCTTTCTGTAGACTGGCAGGCCCCTCTATCCACCTCTGTTAAGTAGATGGTGATCTTGTCTGTCACGACAAGTCAATGCGGAGCAGTGTGATGAAGTTTGGCGAAAAGAAAGAAAAATGGCTCTTGAGTTCGCCGAGAAGAGCTGGCTATGAATCGGTCGACCATCACATCAATACTGAGCTGTCAGAGCGCTGATGAGCCACCGTGACGTCAGGGGTAACGACCGGGCTTGATGACGGGCCCCCGAAGCCCCCACACAACAGCTTAAATGAGGCTCAACAGCCGAGAACATTAGGCCTTCCAGGAAAGAGGCTCTCATGTTGTTCTCTGCTCCAAAACCTCCCCAGAGAGGCCAGGCAGCACATGGGCTACACACACACACACACACACACACACACACACACACACACACTCACACATACTCACACACACACACACACACACACACACACACACACACACACACACACACACACACACACACAGACACACACACACACACACACACACACACAGAGACACACACACACACACACACACACACACACACACACACACACACACACACACACACACACACACACACACACACACACACACACACACACACACACACACACACACACACACACACACACACACACACACACACACACACACACACACACACACACACACACACACACACAGGACTGAGATGCTGAGAAAAGCTGTAAAAGGATTTAATTTAAAGTTCAATGCAAGTAACAAAACAGGAAATCGAATGCTTTGGGGAGTTAGTGTGTCATTTCGAATTTGGGTAAGAAGCTGGCTGCAAAGCTAGAGCAAGAGGGTTTACTAGAGTTTACCCAACTGGCTCATTGAAAGAATGTGATGCCCTTTAAAATGGCTTACAGTAAGAATATGCAATATAGCAAATATGACGTTTTATGGAAAGGTAAGCAATATCTGAAATGAACTAATAATGCATGTTACAGTAACGCAAATACTGTCAGTTCTAGCCATTTGGAAGTCATTAGTGCCAATTTGCCCTGAGTTGTTATGAGCAGAGTATTGAGATTCAGGAAAATGATTCAGTGCAAGATGTAACGTGTAGGTTGCTCACACACACACACCAACCTCAAGTTTCTTGAGAATTTTAATCATCCAATCGGTGCATGCATGTGTGTGCATGTATCTTCATATGTGTGTGTGCAGGCCTGTGCGTAGTGTACAGTCAGTAATATATGGATTTGTTGTATGATCTCCCATTAACCAAATTACACAAAACTTGGCATACATTCAGAGGGTGTCATAATGATCCTACACTTCAAATTTCATGCAGTTTTGAACCTGTCAAATATGGAATGGTTTGACATGTTCCCTGGATGCCAACATTCCAAAAGATATTTGATCCCCCTAGGCCCTACTGCTCTTGAGATATTCACAGAAAACCTTTCGGGGGGTCCAGTCTGGCAGTGGGGGGGGATCAAAACAAAAAATTACAGTTCCGTGTCATGTGGGGCTACATGCCTACCAAGTTTTGTGCACCTCGGTCTTTCAGTGTCCTATGAATCCTTGATGGAAAATTATTGATGGAAAAAAAAAAGAAACTCTGACTAATACAGTTGTTTGTGCTGCGCGGCGGTCATCATAATTTGCCCAGACTTGTGATCATCACGTTGACATTCAGGAAGATAATCCTGTGCCAGATGTGGAGCCTGTAGGTTGCTAACACACACGATACACTCCCTCATACCACCCTCAAGTTTCTAGAGAACTTTAATGATCAGTTTCTTGAGAACTGAGAAGGAGAGGCTGGTCCTGGCCCTTCTCAAGAACTGCTTACCACCCTCACTGAACCCCTTCCAATTCACCTGTCAAAAAACGAGTAAAGAGGATGCCATCTCTATGGTACTTCACTTAACAACTCTGCCATGTCCCACCTTGATAACAGCAACACCTACTGTATGTGAGAATGCTATTCATTGACTTTAGCCCAGTATTCAACACCATCGTCCTCTCCATCTCCCTCTATAGCTGGATTCTGGACCTCCTAAACAACAGACCTCAGTCTGTTATAGGTTAGATAATCTCACATCCTCAACCATCACTCTGAACTCTGGCGTACCACAGGGATGTGTGCTGAGCCCTCTCTTTTTCTTCACCTATGACTGCACACTTGTACATGGCTCGAACGCCATTGGTGATCGTTCTCATCAGCAACAACAATGAGATGGCCTACAAGGAGGAGGTCCAGCACCTAACATCGTGGTGCTCTGACAACAACCTGGCTCTCAATACCAAGAAGACCAAAGAGCAATTGTGGACTTCAGGAAGCCTACAGCTAGCACACACACTCCCATTCTCATCAACGGGACTGAGGTGGAGTGTGTCACCTACGACCGAAAAGCACTGCGGAGGGTGGTGAAAACTGCCCAACGCATCACCGGTCCCTCCCTCACCCACATCCAGGCCATCCAGAGTAAGCGATGCTTGCGTAAGTCGCACAGCATCATCAAAGTCTGTTCTCACCCCAACCACAGACTGTTGCAACTTAAATTGAATATCATGTTTATTATTGTTGTTAATGTTAAGCACATTGTGTTTGGATTTAGATTGTTATATCATTTGAATATGAGATACATAAATACATAATAGTTTCTTTCTTATTTGATGTAATGCGTGGTTTAAAAGAGTGCAGTAATACTACATTACCCACAATGCAGTTAATTGAATTGACGTCAGTGACGCACTAAGTTTCGTTTTACAGATGCTTGCCTGTTACATGCGTGATTCATGCAAGTAAAGAAAACCTTGTTTGAAGCCGTTGCAGTTTGCCCATTTATTTGCTGGCTAGTCAGATATTACAGAACATTATTTGGTGCCGAAACCCGGGATATCTAGTCAGCAAACTACGAAACGAAAATGGACGACGAAACAGACAGATTGGTCAGAAAGCGGCGAGCCATGCGTGGAGCCACCACAAAACTACTGCAAAGTATCGACATGGAGCTTAGCCGGGACAATGCTGATGTTGGACGTTTGCGTGAGTTAATGGCTAACTTGTCGACTAAAGAAGAAGTATTGTTGGAATTAGACCGAGGAATTGAACAGGGAACTGCTACGGACGATTTGGAAACAGAAATTATGAATACGGAGGAATATAAGGAACGAGTGATCACGATGAGGACGCGTGCACAGAGAGTGATACAAGCTCGTGAGGGCGTGAGTACCCCAAGAAGAGGTATTGTGGATAGAACTCCAATTCAGAACTCTGTTAAGTTACCGAAATTGAGCATTCAAAGATTCAGTGGTGATATAAGCTTATGGAGGGACTTTTGGAACCAATTTGAGACTGCCATTCACCGAAATGAGACACTGTGTAAAACGGAAAAGTTTACTTATTTGAAGTCATATCTCTCTGGTGTAGCAGCTAAGACCGTAGCAGGGCTGATGTTAACCGACAGCAACTATGACCATGCATTGGAATTGCTACATGAAAGATATGGGAGAAAAGACCTTGTAGTAAATGCTCACATGACCAAATTGCTGAATCTGACCCCTGTGAAAAAATCGTCTGACGTTGTTGCATTGAGACAGCTGTATGATGAATGTGAGATCCAGATACGTAGTTTGGAGTCACTGGGTGTTGTGTCAGAGACTTATGGCAGTTTACTATGCCCAATCCTGCTGCAGTTGATACCTGAGGACATAGCTCTTCAGTACAGCAGGCAAAGGGGAACAAGAGATGAATGGAAGGTCTCAGAGGTGATGGAGTTTCTTCAAAATGAGATCCTCAGCAGAGAGAGAACCATGCAACTGACAAGAGGTAACAAAGAAAAAGATAACCAGAGTCTACCTAAGCCATTCAAAAGAAATGATGCAGCTTTTGAGCTAAAACAGAAAAAACAGAGCCTGCCATCAGCCGCTGCTTTGCACACTGCCAGTCAGAAGACCCAGAACTGTGTTTTTTGTGACGGTGCAGAGCACAAATCAGAACTTTGTCCTTCGCACAATGTAGCTGAGCGGCGGGATATTCTGAAAAGAACTGGAAGATGCTTTGTGTGCCTTGGGCTGAGGCACATAGCAAGAAACTGTAGGGTTAAAGACATATCATGTGACCAATGTGGAAAAAGACATCACAGTGCTGTATGCGGAAACCTTAAAGAGCCTATGCCAGTCACCAGTGAAAATGTTGAAGATGTGGTCTCTTCATTCGCTACCCATTCCATGAAAGTCAAACCAAAGAACCAGAGTACAGTGCTGCTACAGACTGCCCAGGCATATGCAGTGGGTCCAGGTGGAAGGATGGTAGTACGCTGCCTGCTAGATGGAGGAAGTCAGAGGAGCTTTGTGTGTGAAAAACAGTCAAGGGCCCTAAAGCTGCCTGTTGTAAGACAAGAGACCTTCAGTCTTCATACATTTGGCTCCGCTGCTCCTGTAACAACTAAATGCAACACTGTAAAACTAGTTTTGGAGAATATTTGGAATAAGGGACAGAAAATAGAAATTGAAGCGATCGAAACGCCACAAGTGTGCACTGCTGTGATGAAGGTTCCAGGAGAGCGTATCCAGCGTGAACTGGAAAGAAGGGGTCTGCAGTTTGCTGATCCAACTGAAGATGGTGCTGACACTGAGTTGTCAGTGCTAATAGGAGCAGACTACTACTGGACCACTGTGTCCGGCCGTGTAGAAAGGCTCACTGACACACTGGTTGCACTTGAAAGTGTATTAGGATGGTCTGTGCAAGGCCCAATGACAATGTCGAGCATCGCTGAAGCAACGTGTATGCACATTCACATTGAAGAGGAAAGACTGATTTCAAGCCAGCTGAAAGCATTCTGGGAGATTGAATCTCTTGGCATCGCAAGACAAGAGCCTCGTCATACAGATGAAGAAGAAGCTCTTCAAAGGTTTGAAAAAACAACGCAATTCAAGAATGGGCGATATGAAGTGGAGTTGCCGTGGCGGCATGAGAAACCAGAACTCCCAGACAACTACAGAATCGCCAAGAGAAGGTTTGAAGGACTGAAACGGAGGCTGTGGTCCGATGTAGTCTTCTTCCAGAGATACAGTGAAGTGGTAGAAGATTATCTACAACAGGGCATTGCCGAAGACGTGACCGAGGGTGAGTGTTCAACATCAGACATCAAATACTACTTACCTCACCATGCTGTGCTCCGCGAGGACAAAATGACAACAAAGCTGAGAGTGGTGTTTGATGCCTCGTCACACGAAGATGGCTGCCCGTCCCTGAACAGCTGTCTGTTGACCGGTCCAAACCTCAATCCAGATCTGCTCGGCATGTTGATTAGATTCAGACTGCATGAAATTGCATTCATGGCAGACATCAAGAAGGCATTTTTGCAAATTTCTCTTGCCGAGAAAGACAGAGATGCAGTGAGATTTCTGTGGCTCACTGCTTCACCCAAGGAAGAAGCTGGTGAGAAGCTGCGCGTGTTGAGGATGACTAGGGTGGTGTTTGGAGTCTCCCCAAGCCCATTCCTGTTAGCAGCAACAGTGAAGAGACACCTCAGGCGGTATCAAGAACAGCCTCACACTGTACAGCTTATTCAGGAATCATTGTATGTTGATGATTTTATAGCTAGTGTCCGTCATGTGGACGAAGCCGTCTCTGTGACAACCGGAGCAAAGGAAATAATGTCTGCTGCTGGCATGGACCTGTGCAAATGGATGACGAACTCTTCAGCTCTGAAGGAAAGGTGGAAGGAGACACCCATTGGACCCACCGAGGAGCCAGAGGCTCATGGAACAGTGCTGAAGGTACTAGGCTTAGTGTGGAGAACACAGACTGATGACTTTGTGTTTGATCTGAGACCTCTGCTTGAGAAACTGACAAAGAACTGCACAAAGAGAAGCGTTCTCCAACACTCTGCTAGCATCTTTGACCCCCTCGGCTTCCTAACATCTTTTACCATCAGGGTAAAATGCCTGCTGCAGGAGATGTGGGAAAGAGGGCTGAGTTGGGATGAGGAGCTGCCATCTGACCTGAATCAACAATGGCACAGCTGGCGTTCTGAACTTCACCTTATTCACCAGATCCATATACCGCGATGGTACGGAGAAAGGGATGATGCAAGTGACCAGAGAACAAGACTGCATGTGTTTTGTGATGCTAGCGAGAAGGCTTACAGTGCTGTAGCCTACCTGCAATGGCAGGAAAAAGACAGAAGGATGGCCTCTAGTCTGGTCGCATCAAAGTCAAGAGTGGCCCCTTTGAAGAAGTTGTCACTACCACGTCTGGAGCTCATGGGAGCATTGATAGGAGCAAGGCTTGCAAGAAATTTGATAAACCTGCTGAAAATTGAAATCTATGAACTTCACATGTGGACAGATTCAATGATCGTGCTACACTGGATTCGCGGCTCAGCACACAAGTGGAAGCAGTTTGTTGCCAATAGGGTGGCAGAAATTCAGTCCCTGACTGACCCAGAAACATGGTCTCACTGTAAGGGAACGGAAAATCCAGCTGACCTGCCCACCCGTGGCCAGACTGTGGTGAGCTTGAGTCAGAATCACCTGTGGTGGAAAGGACCTGCGTTCCTGACCTCATCTGACCATGAGGGAGACTCTGATGACCACTCAGTGGAAGACGACGCGGCTGAAGAAGAACTGATTGTAAGTGAACATGTAACTGTACAGTTCAGTAGTGAAGAGCATAATGCAACAGAGCCGTTGTTAGACCTGCAAAGATACAGTAAGCTGAAGTCAGTGTTGCGAATAACAGCCTGGATAAAGAGATTTACAGACAATACACGCTTAACAGTAAAGAGAAAGGGAGAGCTGACAGCAGAGGAGTTGTTTCAAGCAGAGAAGTACTGGATAAAGTTAACGCAATGCCAGAACTTCAATTCAGAAGTCGCTCTCCTGAAAGCTGGAAAGGCTTTGAAAAAGGACTCAAAGATCAGGGAGTTAAGGCCATTTCTAGATGAGGATGACTTGATGTGTGTTGAAGGCAGGCTGCAGCAGTCGGACTTCAGCTTCAGACAGCAGCATCCATGGATATTGCCTGCGAAGAACAGATACTGTGAGTTGTTAGTTCAGCACAGCCACGAGAACCTGATGCATGCAGGCGTGCGTGACACACTGGTGCAAATAAGAGAAAGACACTGGATAATGAGAGGGAGACAGCTTGTGAAGAGTGTTCTATCAAGGTGCAATGTGTGCAGAAGATTCAAAGCGAAGCCTGTGCAGCAGGTTACTGCTCCATTGCCACGTGACCGAATTACAGAATCCCCTCCATTTGAAGTCACAGGTATAGACTTTGCTGGGCCGCTCTACGTCAAGGTTGGTGGTGTGCTTAGTAAAGCCTATATTGCATTATTCACCTGTGCCGTGACTAGAGCAGTCCATCTTGAGCTCGTCTCCAGTCAAACGACAGAGCATTTTCTGTTGGCTCTGAAAAGATTCATTGCTAGAAGGGGGCTGTGTAAAGTAATTTACTCCGATAATGCAAAAACCTTCAAGCGAGCTGACCAAGACCTGAAAGAACTCTGGAAGGGCATCAAAGATCAGCAACTCCTAGAATACTTCTCAGAGAAGGGTATAATATGGCGATTCATTGCTGAACGAGCTGCCTGGTGGGGTGGTTTCTGGGAACGACTCGTCAGGTCAGTGAAAACTTGTCTGAGAAAAGCTCTAGGACGAGCTTCCCTTACCTTTGAAGAACTGACCACCATCCTGACAGAGGTGGAGGCCATTTTGAACTCCAGACCACTTACCTTTGTCAACAATGACATAGATGAGCCACAGCCGTTGACACCTGCCCATTTCCTTGTGGGAAAAAGACTTAGCTCTCTGCCACCAAAGCAGTTTTCAGCTGGCAGTGGGAATACAACACTGAACAGAGAAGAGATGACAAGGAGATGGCGGTACAGGCAACGGCTCATGACTGGGTTCTGGAGCAGCTGGCGAAAGGACTACCTTTTGGACCTGAAATCAGCCCATCGCTGTGACACACCGCAACCTACCTCGTTGAAGGCGGGCGACGTCGTCCTCCTTGGAGATAGCAACATGCCAAGACAGACCTGGAAGTTGGGAAGAGTTGAAGAACTACATCCAGGTCGTGACGGGAAAGTGAGGTCCTGTGTGGTTCGCACCTCATCTGGGACTTTGCTGAGAAGACCAGTGCAATTGCTATATCCTTTAGAGACTTGAGTGATGAACTATGGTTCATCGGGGGGGGAGGATGTTGCAACTTAAATTGAATATCATGTTTATTATTGTTGTTAATGTTAAGCACATTGTGTTTGGATTTAGATTGTTATATCATTTGAATATGAGATACATAAATACATAATAGTTTCTTTCTTATTTGATGTAATGCGTGGTTTAAAAGAGTGCAGTAATACTACATTACCCACAATGCAGTTAATTGAATTGACGTCAGTGACGCACTAAGTTTCGTTTTACAGATGCTTGCCTGTTACATGCGTGATTCATGCAAGTAAAGAAAACCTTGTTTGAAGCCGTTGCAGTTTGCCCATTTATTTGCTGGCTAGTCAGATATTACAGAACACAGACTGTTCACCCCACTCCCCTCCGGGGGGTGTTTCAGGTCTCTCCGCACCCAAACCAGCAGGTTCAGAGGAAGCTTCTTTCTTGCTGTTGTTACACTACTGAACTGTAGCTCAGCATCCCGCTAACATCCAGCCAACTAAGCCCCTGTGTACTTTGTCATATCTTCTGCTTTTTACACTTCTGGTTAGACACAAACTGCATTTTGTTGTCTTTGTACTTGTACTTTGCACAATATCAATAAAGAATGAGGTTGCCCTGCCACATTTCTCAATCTGGGCATGCATTTGACGATGTCAAAGACTTGCCTCCACTTTGTACCGCTTGACAAGTTCAGCGTTGACTTTTCGAGTGCATCTCTGATACAGTATTTCGGCGATGAGATGAGAGTAAGCTACATTTCTTTGGCATATCAGTGTGGACGCCACCTTAGAGTTGGCTGCATTTCTTTAGGTGAACTATCTGTGGTGTATTCTGAAGAAAACAGATGGCCACAGAGGAGCAGAGGGTTAAAGTCGGTTCTATTGTCTTGAAATAGACCTTTCCTGAACTCTCTCTCTCTATCTCGTGCAGTCACACACACACACACACACACACACACACACACACACACACACACACACACACACACACATAAACACACATTCTCTCCCCCTCTCTCTCCTCTCTTCTCTCTCTCTCTCTCTTGCTCTCTCTCTCTCTGTCACACACACACACACACACATACACTCTTTCTCCTCAACTCCCAAAGTAATGGACATGAATCAGACAGTGTGAAGGCCTTTTTTCAAGCAGTGAGAAAACTCTTTGGGCCATCTAACTATGAGAGACAGACAGACCGAAAGAGAGCAGACTGTCCAGACATCACTGACCCTGTCTTGTGCGGAGTTTATTAAAGCAATCACCCATGATGTGTGTACTTCATTTTGATTGGTCTGCTCTCAGTGAACTGAGTTGATGCACTATTCTAGGACTTGTGAAGCCAGTACGTCCGATAATGAAGGCAATTTGATGTGGTTCAACTTATTATTCTGACTTGCGGAAATTTTAAGGGGTGGGGTGGGGCGGAGGGTATTTTTACATTTATCATCGTTATCATCGTTATCATCATCAAGAAAAAGCTCAGAGTTGAAAGCTTTCAGTCCGGCCGGAGAACAAAATGGGTAATGAACCAATTAGATGAAGCAAATGACACACTGGTTCAGCCAATGCCCAGTGTCTGAAGAGAAGAGGTTGTGGAGTACAGTCGATAGCCAAGTGTGCTCAGAAGCCTTCTGTTCTGGCTGTTGAACTGTTACACGGTGTGTGTGTGTGTGTGTGTGTGTGTGTGTGTGTGTGTGTGTGTGTGTGTGTGTGTTTGTGTTCCTTGATACTAAATGGTCAAGTGCACTCTCAAGTCCACGTGATTAAGTTTGTGTACAAAATGTGTTTACAAGATGTGCTGGTTGTGTGAATGTGTATGTGGGGAGTGTAAGTGTATACGAGCTTCTTTGTGGGTATGGAGGGTGGTTGTGGTGTTTGGAACATCTAATAGAATAGGCGTCCTGCATTTGTGCACGTGTTTTCCCAAATGTTTTAAGGTACAATACGAAAACAGTTGCTTAACGAGACACATCCTTTGTCCGGTTTTTAAAAAGGTCTGCAGCAACACAGATTGTTTGATATAGCTGCTAACTACTGTTGGGCTACTGAGGAAGTCGCCAGTGGTTTAGAATCGCCAGTTCCTCCTGTCTCTTTTTTTCTACCACTTCTAGACTCCCTTTGTTTTCCTTTGTTTTCCTTTCTTTCTGTTTTTTTTTCTGACATTCATTAAAGGAGAGCACAATCTTTGAGCCAACCTTAAGCCACCAAAGGGGGGAAAGTTAAAATAATAAAGAGAAGTCTTTGTAGCTTGAGAAAGGAAGAGAGAGAGAGAAAGAGACTTAGCCATATCCTGTAGGAGACTGCATGGCCCCAGGAAAAACTAATGCTGAAAGACAACATTTACTGTACTACATGTACTACATTTACTTCTTATGCCAGAATAATGGCACCATGTCCTACAAAATAAAGTGTATACAGTATATAAGCATGCAGGATACAAAGATTTGCAATTTAATACTTGGTTTTAACATTTCATTCTTTCATCTATCATTGTGTGAACCTTATCTGTAATTGATAACATAAACACACACACACACACACACACACACACACACACACACACACACACACACACCACACACACACACACACAGACACAGACACATTTTTATTCCCGCAAGCAATAATACACAAAAGTATGTTATTTGATTCCTCATACATTTAAACACATGCAGCACTTAATTGGGGGAAAACAGGATTACTTGTGTGTGGGGTCTTGTTTAGGCTGGTGCGTGTCTGAGTCTGCGAAGCCTCCACAGACAGTGGCGTTCTGGGTAAACAGTCCCCAGGGCCCATCTCACAGAGGAGGAGAAGGAGGAGGAGGAGGAGGAGGAGGAGGAGGAAGAGGTAATAGATAGGCAGCAAAGCTCTTACTTCGGTAAAACTGTTTTGCTTTTTTAATCAAGAGTAATTTCCCACTGTTTGTCTTTATTTTGGCAACGGGTGTGTTTGACTGCAGAATAAACAGAAAAGGCACCAGGCAGAGGCTTGTACTCATCTCTCTCTCTCTCTCTCTCTCTCTCTCTCTCTCTCTCTCTCTCTCTCTCAGAAAGCCGGTGCCCGGGTATGACATTCTGATCCAGAGCTCAGCTGATCCTGAGGACAGGACAGAGCCTGAGGGAACGCACTGTTGAGGGAGGAATCTTTGTCATGCTGGTTGTATTGTGCTTGCAGCCCGCAGCAAAGAAATCAAATTAAATGCTTTACCTGCTAAGATGTACCTCAACAGTCTGAATGTTTCTCTTATATGAAAACTGTGTTTTGAGTGTTGAACAAAATTATTACAAACACTGACTGTTACATAAATAACTCTTTTGTTTACACATCCTATGGAAAACAAATTTCAGGAAATTACATTTAAAAGTGTCTAATATCCTCCAACAAGAGGAGCAGTAAAACTAATGGCAGACACAAAGTAAGAGCAATAGCATTTTGTTTGTTAAACTTGAAACATCATCAAATAAAGGGCTGAAGTAAGCTGAAGTTAATCATTTAATTATTTGATGCTTAAATACGATCTGACCTGAATATCACCAGCACACAATCCATCCAACTCCTCACATGTATGTGACAACACCAGAGGAGTTTGACAGAGTACACATACGTATATGAATTGATCAAGCATACACATAAAGTTTTACACTCTGTATCAAAGTAGTAATTGCATGGATAAAAGTAATTGCAATACAAAAAGTAAATTTTCAAAGGCTTTATATTCAACCTTGGGGGTATGTATGTATGTACAGTATATATGTGTGTGTGTGTGTGTGTGTGTGTGTGTGTGTGTGTGTGTGTGTGTGTGTGTGTGTGTGTCGGGGAGAGGGGAGGAAGTGCGTCATGCTAACATAAAAAAATAAGGAGGACAATAATGGGGGGAGGCTGTTTAGTTAGGCTAAGGGCCAATTGCATTAAGAAAGGGACTCAAAGTATTATGTGGTGACAGAAATGTGTGTTTGCACGTGTGTGTGTGTGTGTGTGTGTGTGTGTGTGTGTGTGTGTGTGTGTGTGTGTGTGTGTGTGTGTGTGTGTGTGTGTGTGTGTGTGTGTGTGTGTGTGTGTGTGTGTGTGTGTGTGTGAGTGAATGCCAGAGAGATAGAAGGACAGAACGACTGACATTAATTCTTTCAAAACTGCTGGTCAGGTGAGGTCATGACCTCTGAACAAGCTGCGATGTGAAAGTGTACACATACAACATGACCAAGGCTGAAATGTCCTTGTCTACCTGCCTTCAACATCTATACAGCCTAAAACCAGTGTTGACTGGTGCACATGATATTCCAACTGTGCTGTGACATGTTTGATGAATGATTTATGAGACTGATAAATTGCTGAAAGCATTCACGTCATATAGAGTGAGTGTTGAGACAGAGGCCCGGATGATATGAATTCCTTACTTCTATACACACCGCAGGCTATCATTTGACATATTTGTGTGCCACCTGTGTGTGTGCCGGTGTGTGTGTGCATGTGTGTGTGTGTGAGAGTATGTATATGCATTTATATGAGTGTGCGTGACAAGACTTGACAAACAGGAGACAAAAAAAAAAACACGCCTGGAATGTTTTTTTTTCATTAAATATGTCATGGCATGAAGTGCTGAGGAGGCTCTTTTTGGATTTCCCCTCCTTGTCAGGCCAGGTATCAGGGCCTGGGATGCCCACAAGGCTGGCCTGGGGAACGGGGAACACTGGGGAACACTGGGGAACAAGATGGCCCCACACCAGCCCTGGTAGAACGATACAGTGAAGGGGGAAAAAACGAGGCTCAATGGTGTTTTTTGCCCCCAACGGCACCTTCCAGGCAGCACGGCCTAAAAGGCACTACCTTTACTCTATTCCTAACCTTAACCCCCTCAACCTAGCCCAAAACTGAGAGGAGTAGTGCCTTGAAGGCAGTGCTGCCTGGAAAGCACCATTGATTGCATGTAATACCAAAGACCAGGAGACGAGTGTGGGAGTGTGAGGAGGCAGTGAAAAGAGGGGAATATTAGGAGTTACTTTAGTTACCAGCAGTCAAGCGTACTGTGTGTGTGTGTGTGTGTGGACTAACGTAGGTGTGAGTGACGGACTGTAGGGAACAGTGTGTGTATGCAAGACAACATGCACATCAGAACATATGATGTGCATGTAATGTATGGATTTCTATGCTCCACTTTATGTTTCCATTGGATATACAAAAGACTGATGGCATAAGACCTACTTCTCGGGCATCTATGTGTGTGTGTGTGTGTGTGTGTGTGTGTGTGAGAGAGAGAGAGTGTGTGCGTGAGAAGAGCTTGTCTTTCTGCTTGTGTGTGGGAGCTGGCTCACATGGGTTCACGCGGTTCAGTCTGATGCCTTAGTGGATGGATACTGATCTGGTTTTTGCACAGAGGAGTATGACAGGGCTCTTCCTGAGGAAGGAATGGGAGCTGGATTGACCCCTCACAGTTCCTGGCAGTCCTGAGTGAGTCAGTGGCTGGAGTTTTGCACTCTTAAAACGGCCGAATGAGATAAATAGGAAGAAAACTGCAATTTCATTGACACAAACACAATGCACTTAGATGTGAACTATGACTGAAAAGAACTTAAAGGTATCATGATGTACTATGTATAAATTTGTACATCCTTAAAATGGCTGTCTTATGACATACTGCCATATGCAGTGTTGGGGAGTAACGCATTACATGTAATTGAGTTACGTAATTTAATTACAAAATAAATGTAACAGTAATATATTACAGTTACTGTAGAAAAAATTGTAATTCAATTACAGGTACTTTTGATTTTTCAAAATTACAATTTGAATTACATCTCAATATTGTCAGCAAAACCTTGCAAAGAATATTGTATGTAAAAATAACTGTTTCCCTCCACAGCCAGTTTGATAGGGGACCTTCCGATAGGCTCTATCACGTCTACAGCGCCATCAGCGTAGGCCTACATGCCTGCCTGTAAACGTGTTATGATTATCATTATATTATCCTCACAAAAAATGTGATGCTAATTCATGTATTGAATGCCCTTGCTGCCTTGTGCGCTTGTACAGAACTGCTCGGCAGCCTGTAGACCAAGGCCGAAATCTTCGCATGGATTTGGGGACTATATATATCATAAAAAAATCGGAAAAGTAATCAAAAAGTAATCAAAAGTAATTAGTTACGTTACTCAGAAAAAGTAATTCAAATAGTTACACTACTATTACATTTTAAACAGGGTAACTTGTAACTGTAACACATTACATTTCTAAAGTAACCTTCCCAACACTGGCCATATGTGTGTGTGTGTGTGTGTGTGTGTTTCAGACGGAGAGAGAGAGAGAGAGGGGGGTGGAGAAAGAGAAAGAGACAACACACAATAAAACACACCCCACATGGAAAGTTGAGATCAATATGCTTTAATAACATATCAGTGCAGAAATACAACTTCTTACTGGGGTAAAATTTCCCATACAGTAATAACAATAACAAGAAATATCATAATAATAATATAGTAAATATGAATTTAGCATATTAAAATAGTCATGGTTTCAGCTAATGTAACTATAAGACATCCAAAACAAAAATTAAACAGGGTGAAAGCAGACATAGTCCCATGAAAACAACCCCTTTATTATGTCTAGAAAACAAACAAAAAACATCACTGTCATTGTCTTTAAATGGATACATCATCCACACATGGAAACTCTGCCATCATCTGCTCATCTTTACTCCAGTAGAACACCATGCATGAGTCAAAACGCAGTTTCTCTTGATCTCACACACAAAACCTGGCAGTAATGACTACTGACATGAAGTTAAGCACACAATGGTAGATTTCCCAGTTTTGGACAAGCCATGCCCTTAATGTTGAGTGTGAGCAACATGTATATGCCAAGAATACAGTTGACACAGTTTTTTCATCACATTTATGGTTAACTGCACATGACGTTTCAACACCCCTCAGAGAACACAGAGGCTACAGCTACGACTGGTGATAGGTCTTTCTGTGGGCAGTTGATGCATCTTGACTTGACCATGTCTCTCCTCACTTACAGGTGTACAGTTTTCGTTAAATAGCTATTAACTCTTTAGTGCAACCAAACCAGTACTGAGATATGTAAGGTAACAAATAAATAGAATCGACGCGTGGGCAGCTGTGCTTTGGCTTTTTATCACTGGTCATTCAAGTAAACATTAGAGAACTATACTCTTTGAGCTCCTGGTTCATGATTTAAAAACTCCTGACAAATCAACCTAATGGGGACATTCCAGGTCAAATATGTGTCCCCCCATAAGTTTACTCGGCTTGTAGGCTACTTAGTGGGACTCCGTATATTTATATTTGAGTAAAACATCTTGCTATCTGTGTACAGAAGTCTGATGGGACGCCAATTTCTCATTCCCCCTGACAGACACTCATGTGCCCGGCCTCATCCACTTAGCAGAAAGCATAAATAAACAACATCAAATTGCACATCCTCTTGCATTATTCGGGCGATATTTTTAATCTAGGCTCCGCATCACTTGGGGGAAATGCTCAAGATTCCGTTCACTTTGGCTCGAGGAAAACAAAGAGGACATTTTGTCTTTTTCTCTGTCTTTGGATTGAGGCTGTTCCAGCGATATTTTTTTTCCCATAAACTATGTTTTTTTTTTAGCTTGTGCAAGAACGCACATTTGTGATTTAATCACAGAGAGGACTGGGGGTGTTTGCAAAAGAGATTGATATATATATATAGAGAGGAAGAGACTGTTAACGCAGTGAGAGATGAGGTTGCTGCATCAGTGGGTAGGCTGAGCAGACTTCACCTCTATCCCTCACCACTCGAAAGGTCTCTATCTTCTTTTAATAGCTCTATGTGTGAAGGCAAGAGGACTAGCTCAATTGCCAACATGCCATAGAGACATTCTGCTCTTCGTCAGCATTGTGAGATGCTAAGTAAGGCTTGATTTTTTTTTATTGTTTTTGGAGTGGCAATTACTCCTGTTGCCAAAGCAATCATTGAGCTTAATATAGCAGTGACATCTGAATGTTTGGATTCAGCGAAGGGTAATAATCAAATGCATGTTAAGATTTGGCATGAGAGGGACAGAGCCCCAGGCTGCAATATAGAACACTGCCTCTGCTTGCCAGTTTACCTTGGTTACTGAATAATCCTCAGTGACATCCATGACATTATCCAATTTTCCAACAACCTAGTCCAATCTGACATATACACATTCACAGTCAATGCAGTGGCTATGCATGACTAAACAGTGTGCTAGTTCCGCACCTGCAAAACCTTCTAAAATACTTAGACAACTAACTCATTTCACCTTTGTCATCACCAGTGTTGTCTACAATCTAAACTCAGACTAGTATATCATCATTAATTATTATATTTACACGGCTGATAATAATGAAGAGCTATGAGGATGTTATCAGACTACCACCCAGGGATGTATTTCATATTTGGCAAATGGTGAGCATATGGATATAAATAAGACAGGATTTGGGTATCATGGGATAGTCAATCTAACTCTAAAACACGACTCAACAAAGCAAAATACCAGTCTGTGGCTCTGAGGGGTTGATCTAATCGTCATCATTAAGCACTTCAGGAAAAAAATTTGGGCATGTTTTAAGGCATTAGTGAAACTCACAGTTCAACCTTAAAGACAACCTCAGCCCCCTCCCTAAAAAAAGAAAGCAAACAAACAAACAAACAAACAAGCAAACACATAGATAGATAGATACAGTGTTAATGTGGGTGGATCCCAGTAATACACAACTCGGCTGCTGCTCCAAAACAAACATCTAAACTCATCTACAAAAGTATTGTCATCATCAGATGTGTCCATCAGCGAATATCTGTTTCATTTTAATGCAGTCTTAACTATTTTTGCCTTTCAAAATTCAGAATTCTGCTACATGTCTCAAGAGTGGAACTTTTTATTATTATTATTACTGAATATATATATTTTATTTACTGCTTTTTGATTAACGACAACAACAACAAAATCAAAAGAACATGATAAAAGGAACAGTACTGGCCTGCCAAAAAAAGAGAAAATATGATAAGGCTTTTGCATATCTCAAACCACAGAAAAAAACAACAGTGCTACTTGCCGTTGAAACCAGACAGGACTCTGATTTGTATCTAATGCATAGAGAAGACAAGAGTACCGAAGCCTACAAGCAATAAAATAGTATTCTTAGACACAGTACGGGACATCTCCAATCTACTTTAAACAAATATACGCATACAGCTCTAAAATATCTATTCATATATACGTAAAGATAAAGTGGTCACCACAACAGAGCATTGATGAGACGTGAGGGAAAGACAGACTGTGAAAATGAGAGAAATAATGACGAGAGATTAAAGGGAGGAAATGGCTACTCGTGATTGTTCCTAAAAACATGGCAAACATGTGAAGGCAACATGGAGGTCTCCCCCCTGATCAAGCATGTTGTAACCAAGTAGAATGACAGACAGAGGACCGTGATGACAATAACAGAATCCAACACTCTCAAGACAAAGATAAAAGTTCGGTAAAATAAGTTTCGGACACTGACAAAAAAAAATGAATATGCAATAAATCCTTTTAACTAAAAAATAATACAGGTATATAACTTAAAAGATGAGGATAGTAAAAATAAATCTCTAAGCGACTTTTCCGTGAATAATAAAATGGGATGAGGTGGGTGTCTGTGGGTAAGACTGCCAGTAGCCCATGGTTACAAGAGAAGTCACCTCTATTTTGCGGCGATAACGTCATGCTTGTATTTAACTAAATATTCTTAGACTGGCAGTATTCAAAAGAACCAATGTTTCATCAGGTTCCATGGCCTGTGAGGAACATATTGGTTTAGTTTAGTGGCACCTGTTCCTATCATTTTAGCATGGGTAAGAATTAGAATTACATCTTTATTAAACACATTGTTTTGTCTGCTGGCAACTTCTATCAAAATAAGGGCTTCTCTGCACAAAACTTACTTTGAATGAAGGCACAATAGCGGCAGACTGCATTCTGTGCCTGTCTAAGAACCTGTCTGACACACACACACAAAAGCACAAACACAAGCACACACACACATCCACACACATCCACAACCACACACACACGCACACACACACACACACACACACCCACACACACACACACACACACGCATCTGCATTCGCTCATCTCTACTCGAACCCACAGATTTCAAAATGCTACATTTTGAGCAACCACCTCATAGTAATTTGAGGAGGAGCTGGATCATGGAAAGCACAATGCGGAAATCCAACCTCTCTGACATCATACACTGCCATAGCTCATCATAATAGGCTATCTAAAAACAAACACTCTGGCCAAGCTGCTAGGGTTGCTTTACTGAGTATATATAGCCCCTTACTGCAGCTCCAGAGACCTTTTCATTTTCACAGTGGGGTTTTGGGACCAGTTAGGAGGGGTGGGGTGGAGAGGGGATGTAGTGAGAAAGGGACAAGGGACTGATCTGGGACCAGGTTTTTGGGACCAGAAGCCATCGTGGTGGCTTGTGCTGGGGGTCTGATAAGGGGTCGCCCTCAGCGAGTCGCTGGAAGGGTTGTGTGGTGGGGAGGTGTTGTTGAGGGGCTGATCTGGGACCAGGTCTCAGGAGGTGGTCTAGGTGGTCTGGTCCAGAGCCCTCAGGAGTTCGCTGCCCTGCAGCAGGTGCATCCTGCCCTGCAGGGGGATGTTCACCTCGCAGTCGTAACGCGTGAGCTCAGGCAGGCAGAAGGTCTCAAAGGAGGGGCCCAGGAGACGACTCACCATCCCTATACGGACACACACACACACACACACGCACCAAAATCAACGACCACATGGAAGTTGTCACCTACTCCAATAACCCAGAGGACACACTAATGCATAATGCAGTGATACAATAAAAATATGCTAACATTGTATGTTAACTAAAACATGTATTCATACAGATGCAGGTTTTGCCTTCAAATATGTGGAAAATTTGATAGAGACTCACCCTCATTTCTGGGTGAGGGCAATAAGTTGTACTCTCTGTAGTTGCAGCACTGCCCAGAGAAAGGTTTCTTTGACATGCATGTTTGATTACAGGGGTACTGTGTCTTCCTGTGTTGATGGCCAAAGCCATCTGACAAGCCCATACCTTTATCTGAGAAATTCAAACGGATTAAAATTGAGTTTATGGATTTAAAGATAGTACTGAAAGAAAACAACTGAAAAACGTCACTGTTCAGGTTTCTGTGAGTAATGTCCCTTTTGAACCACCGTACCTGATAGGGCGCTGGTGCTGAGACACTTCCTGTCCATCATGGCACAGCTGTCACTCCTCATCCTCTTCCACATCATCTCTGAGGGTTTATTCTGCTGCATGTCCTCCTATCTCACACACACACACACACACACACACACACACACACACACACACACACAACCCGACATACATACAAGTTAACACAGGTAGTACACACACAGCCAAACAAGAGTTTTTGAATATTAACAGGGTTTTGAGGTCGCTCATTCATGATCTCACCGTTGACATCTGAGTGAAGGAACGCTTGATGCTGTTGGCCAGAGCCAAGCGGGCCGGGCTCATGTCCCTCTGGGCTTGGACAAAGTTCTCCATGGACCTGCCCACAGAAACACACATTGAGTGCTGCTGACTACCATAACACCAATACATGAGGGCAAGTTACCATAGACAGACATGTAAATAACGGTTCTCAAGGTGCCCTGCGTTTCTTTACTACTCTGGCAAGTGGTCTGTGAGTTCAAACAAGTGGGCCAAGAAGATAGTAGCTCCCTCCAGGATCAGAACCGGTTGAGAGTTGGAGAGGGAAGAGATACTGAGGTGGTCTGGAGGTGGTTCCTTCCTTCCTCAAAGGCCCTTTAAATGACTCATACAAAGGACTCTTATTGCTTACAGTAAAACATTCTTTATTCCTCTGTTGACATCTCAGATATGTATGTCACACACTTAGAATAATGCCACTTGTATATGGATGCCTGACTGACTGACTGGCTGATTGATTGATTGATTGATTGATTGATTGATTGATTGATTGATTGATTGATTGATTGATTGATTGATTGATTGATTGGATTGATGGATGGAACAATTAAACTGCAGTCTGAAAATGGTATGTATGTACAGTATGTTTTCATACCTTTGCTTGTACATGGGCATCTGATTGGTTGGCATCATCTGGTGCAGGTGCTGAGTGGACGACATGCCCGGTTTGGCCACTGGCCGCTGGTAGTGAAACGGGGGGTCAGGGGGCCACTGCAGATTGTGACGTCCGCCCATAGAGGACAGAGGGGTGCTGGCCGGGGCGTGGTAAGGTGGGATGGCAGGGGGGCCTCCACAGGCCATGTTGGGCCAGGTGTCCCCGCCAGGCGCCTGCTTGTCTGCCCCCGTGGTGCCCATGGTGGGCTGGTAGTGGGCAGGTGGGCCAGAGGACAGGGGCTGAAAGAGGCTGGCGATGTTGCTGAAGCTGTTATGGGCGCTGCCCAGGCCTGTGGTCTCGCCGGCGGGGGACTCTTCAGGGCAGATGGGGTGCAGCTGGAAGTCCTCACCATCCATGGGGATGTAGGGAGCCAGGGTCTCCAGGTCCAGATCACTCAAATCAGGCTGAGAAGGAGAGAGAGAGAGAGAGAGAGAGAGAGAGAGAGAGAGAGAGAGAGAGAGAAAGAGAGTTGGTACATAGAAAGTCAAGGAAATGGATAATGTAGGAATCCATGTTGTTGTTGCGCTGTGTGTGTGTGTGTGTGTGTGTGTGAGAGAGAGAGAGAGAAAGAGAGAGAGAGTGTGTGTGTGTGTGTGTGTGTGTATGTGTGTGTGTGTGTGTGTGTGTGAGAGACAGAGGGAGAGAGAAAGAGAGATAAAGTGTGTGTGTGTGTGTGTGTGAGAGAGAGAGAGAGAGAGAGAGAGAGATAGATAGAGAGTGTGTGTGTGTGCTCACATCTGTAGTGTCAGTGGCCTTTGGCTCCTGGGTGTCCAATGCATACATCTTCTCTGTGAGATCAATCTGGGAGCTTGTCAGGTCACTGTCCACGGCAGCGTAGCAATCCCCTGGGCTGCTTGGCTGCTATGTTAGAGGGTAGTGCAGTACATGTGATTACATTCACACACACACACACACACATGCAAGATACTGACATTAGCCTATCCTTACAAACACAAAGGCACATTATAGCGTATTCTCTTAACTGAATGATGCCCTTGCACCCTTCACACACACACACACACACACACACACACACACACACACACACACACACACACACACACACACACACACACACACACACACTTACCGTAGAGCAGCTGCTCAGGCTGGGGGTGGCACTGGCAGGTGGTGGTGCCTGTGACACACAGAAGGTCGAGGTGACAGCGGGCACCTCAGAGGTACCAGGCTTGACACTGTCCCCGAGGAAGGAGTGCCCAGCAGGATGGGGCATGGGGGACATCTTACTGAACAGTGGACGCTCCTCAAACTGAGGGTGACCTGAAGCCCAACACCACCAGAAAATAATAGCACGTTAGATCATAGTGCAAAACATGTAAAAAAATCATAAATTCGTATATCGTATACTGTATTAATTAGGTATAGGACTGGTTTGTGTGTGTGAGTTGCCTCTATTTGCCTCTCTGTGTGTGAGAGAGCGTGTTTGTGTTTTGGAGAATGACTGTTTACAAAAGACTGTATCACTTCAGTCTTTTCACAAGAGCAGCCATTTTGAAGGTTATCATTCAGAATCAGACGAATTCCACATGACGTCATGACACAATATGACAGGAAGTTTACAAAGACTTTTGTAACTTTTTAACTTTGAACGCAGTCCAAAACAACAAAAACAAAGAATGGCTTTCAAAGAAATGTTCTACAAGAGTTTTAAAAAGATCATAGTGGGGATAATACCACAAAATGTCTGCCTGTTTTTTTTTTCAATTTCCTGTCTCCCAAATTCTCTCACGGGCAAAAGAAATCTACATTCCACACCTCTGATTTTCTTAATAATAATATGTCAGACCTAGACGTTTTCCCTAGAGTCTAAGTCCTTTTAGCTTTGAGCATCAAGAAGTTTGTGCCTAATTTAATTCCCCTTCACATGTGAGCTTTACTTTGCCCACACACTGACACCCCCCAGCCCTACACTTAAGTCCAAGCTGATGGTGGTGTCATCTTGTGTGATTTAACTGATTTTGGTGTCTCTCAGAGGTGTCCTGTGGCTGGACGTGTTGTGGTCAGAGAGTCCACACACACACACACACACACACACACACACACACACACACACACACACACTCACTCACCGAAGTCCAGGCTGATGATGGTGTCTCCGGGGGTGGGCGCCAGCTGGTTGAGGTCCTCAGGCTCCTGCTTGAGCTTGGTGAAGAGGGCCTCGCTGGGCTCGGCCGCCACAGGCCCCACCTGGCTGAAGAAGCTGCTCATGTGGTGGGTCTTGAACAGAGACTCCGTCTGGTCCATGGAGAACACCATGGCCTTCTCCTCAATCTCACTGCAGCAGAGACAGACAAAGGGGGAGGATAGTCAGGAACGATGGGAGGTTTAGGGGGAGGATAGTCAGGATTGGGGGGTTAAAAACAAGAAAAGTTTCTTTGCCTGAAGTTATCACAACTGTACTAATTCCAAATGGCCTGACCTGTATGTGAATTATGACTCAGCGCTTGAGAATGTTATGTACTGGTGGCGTCTTTATCACAATAAGCAGGTACATTGTCATTCTTTCCTGTCTCTCTTTCTTTTCTGTAATTTCTCTCCTTCCTTCCAGGTGTGTGGCATACCTGAGGACGTAGTTGACGCAGACGATGCACTGTGGCTGAGAGTTGCGGCTGTTGTAGATGACCGTGCCCTGGGTCTCCACCCACACATAACCTCCATGTTTGGCCAGCATGCGGTACTGGCCACTCACAGCCTGGCCCTTGGTGCACACTGTACAAGAGAAAACAGGAGAGAAAGACTATTATAAAGGATTATATATTTTGGATGTTCTCTGTACGCCTCTTTCCACATTCTTGGTCATTTTGCACAATGTTTTTATCATTCCAAATAAAGCTTCTCCTCATTCGAGTTTAAATGAGGTGAAACGGTAGAGTGTATGAAAGTGGGAGAGAAAGACAATGCAGAGAGAGGGAGAGAAAGAAGGGGAAGACAGCAAACGAGAGGGAAAGATGACACATGTAAATAATCTGACGGTGGTTGTTTGAGTGGACATCTAACTGGCTCAGGCCATCCTCTTCTTCTCTCTCTCTCTCTCTCTCTCTCTCTCTCTCTCTCTGTCTTTCTGTTTCTCTCTGTCTCTGGAGTGGGTCCAGTGATGGCGTGGGAAAGCTGTGGGCCCGGGGTCAGAGGGTTTGTCCCGCGCCGGACCCGACCCGACCCGACCCGCTGCATGTGCAGCTCAGCAGGCCGGTCACGTTGCCATGGAGACCCGACCGTCTGAGCTGGCCACCGGGAAAAAGGGAGTCGGACAGAGAGTCCGAGTATTCTCTAAAGAGACCCTCAAGTGTGTGACAGTGTGTGTGTGTGTGTGTGTGTGTGCTTGTAAGTGTGTGTGTCAAAATTGTTTCTCGCCATGTTAGCTGTCTCACACATAGGACTGATGTGTGTGAGATATGCATGACACTTAAGCAGATAAATACGGTACAGACGTCATACTGGACTTCCCATTTTGCCTTCACAGCCAGACACAAACACCCAATTATGCACCCAGACCCACACACACACACACAGACATCACAGACACACACATCCACATCAAACATGCTTTTAAGCTGCACTATTGCTCCAGAATAACACCCATCCAACACCTGCCCACACACATCCACAAACAGCCATTCACACATAAACACACACATACACACACACACACACACACACACACACACACACACACACAAACTGTACACACACACACACACACACACACACACACACACACACACACTCAGCAAACACGGACACACATAATGCATGCACACACACCTCCCTATCTCCACTGCACACAGCCCTGTTTGCTAATTACACGCGTCAGTGTGTGGAAAGAAG
>NC_085011.1:10334511-10337011 GCF_963854185.1 Sardina pilchardus
TGTGTGAATTCTTTGTAAGCCGTAAATACTGTACTGTACACCGTGCCTTTCACCTGACACTTCAGAGGGTGCATGCCCAGGCTGTTGAGTGAGATGTATCTGGTATGTGTGTGTGTGTGTGTGTGTGTGTGTGTGTGTGTGTGTGTGTGTCTCACCTGTCGTCGCAGTAGGTGAACTTCATGTCCATGCTGTGGCGGCTGAGGAAGGTCTTGCTGTCGAGCGGGGTGTCGATGTTGGAGGGGTGGGGGATGGGCTCGCACATCATGACAATGCAGGCCAGCGGCGGCTCCTTGTAGCCACACAGGGCCCGCGCCGGGCAGCTGTTGTACACCTTCATGTGGCCAGTGCAGTGCAGAACCTGCAGGAGAACAGCACCGCGGTTCTTAGAACGTAGTTTCATGCGCAATTGTAGTTCTATTGTAGTATTCATTTATTTCAACAGGAACAATGCACAAAAACATTAACCTTGTGACAACATTAACCTTAAGCGTGCATGTATTATGTGTGTGTGTGTGTGTGTGTGTGTGCATATATCTGCATTTGTGTGTTGTTTCATGAGTGTGTGTGTGTGTGTGTGTGTGTGTGTGTGTTTGTGTCAGTCGCACCTTCCAGCTGGCTGACTTCAGGTTTACAGTACGGCCGCGGTTGGTCACTGTGCACTTCATTCTCATGAAGAAGTCTCTCTCTGTGCTCAGCTCTTTGCCTTTCTTTCCAACACCTGTAACACACACACACACACACACACACACACACACACACACACACACACACACACACACACACACACACACACACACACACACACACAGTAGTAATTTAGTAATGTATGTCAAATCTATTCTTGTACTGATTGCTTTCACATTGATATCTAGATTCCTCATGCAGTAAAGGGTACATAGATAGATATTATCGATAGATAGTTCTCTGGGTAGAGGGACGTTACTTTATTTCCTCCTCACAGGAAAGTAGAATGTGTGGGCATGTAGCTGTTTTAATCTAGAATGTTCCGTCATGGAACAGAAGCAAACACATACACTCTAAAAGGGCAAAAACAATGACCTAATTCTAGGGGGAAATATTGACATATCAGATGGGTTAGGATGTGACAACATCTCTAGATGGTAAGCCTACCCTCTCCTTGAACTTCTAGCAGTTTTGTAGCGGTGTGCTGACCCCACAATGCCACATACTGTAGATCTTTTCAGTGTTGCCATGGGAAATGTTTTCCCTTCTAAAGGTGCTCTAAGGGCAATGTCATTTCTGTTGACGTTCAAATAAAACAGAGCTAGCTCTCTCGCCCCTCCTTTCCCCTCCCTCCCATGCAACTGAAACTCTCCTGAACGCACGTGTCACCTTGAAGGGCCGGAAAAATGTGTTATGTTTGGCCGTTTTTGCTGCCATTTCTGGAGCCTGGGCTGTCTACAGAGAGCACTCTTTTTTACACTGTATTTAGGGGACAGGCAGATAGCGGATTGTGCAGAGATGTTTGCTGTATGTGACAAAAAATATTTCAGCTTAGAAACCACGTAACATCGCTTAGAGCACCTTTAAAGTGTGTGCTGAAAAGAGATGTAGCTCTCTGTGTGTGTGTGTGTGTGTGCGTGTGTGTGTGTGTGTGTGTGTGTGTGTGTGTGTGTGTGTGTGTGTATGTTTGTTGTGTGTGTGTGTGTGTGTGTGTGTCATTCTGGTATGGGTTTTCCCAAGGGTTTACTGAACAGAGGAACAATGATAACTGGTCTCAAGCAAAAGAGGCATTATATGGTGTGTGTGTGTGTGTGTGTGTGTGTGTGTGTGTGTGTGTGGCATTGAATGTCAAAGCCATATTATCTCAAAAATATTTGAATCCTATCTGTAAAGAAATTTGATTGGCGGATTCAGATAAAGAAATCAAATGTGTGTGTGGGTGTGTGTGTGTGTGTGTGTGTGTGTGTGTGTGTGTGTGTGTGTGTGTGTGTGTGTGTGTGTGTGTGTCATTCTGGTATGGGTTTTCCCAAGGTGCCCACATGAATTGAGCCACATTAGACATTTCTTCCATCAACAGTGTTGCAGAGTGACAAAGGGCATCTAACCCCCATAGATAGGAGACCCATCATGCATAACAAAGTCAAGTAGCAACACACAGGCAAACACAAAATAGAGGATGTCTGAAATGTCTTAACCTGCTCGTTTACGGAAGTTCTCCAGGCTTTTGTTTAATCCAAGTTTAAGCCTGAATTTCAGTTTAATTTAAGACGGTGTACTCTGGCGCTGATCAAGTTTTTAACTGGCAAACCCAGTTAGCCCATAAAATAGAGTTGGATTGATTGTAATTTACACAGTGGCAGGGACAAAGTGCGATGCTGGTGTGCAGAGTTGTATTGACAACAATGGAATCTAATGTAATTGAATATCGAAAGTGGAGATATTATTTCAACTCCTACAGTCATTGTCTGTACACTGTAGCCCTTCTCTTTTTTTGCTTGTTTTGTGCTTTAAGGTCTTTTATTTGTTATTTGTACGT